>NW_022297211.1:0-18158 GCF_002776525.5 Piliocolobus tephrosceles
CCCTCCCGGCGCCCCTTGCCGGCGCGGGCCGCCCTCCCCAGTCGGGCTGGCGGGCTGCGCTCGGGCGGCGGGCGCCGCGCGCGCGGGCTGCCCCGGGCGCGCCCCCACCTCCAGGCCGCTTCCGTGCCGGGGGGCGCCGGGGCAGTCCCGCCGAGCGAGGCTCTCAGCAAACTTTATTTTGAAAGCTCAGCTCCCTGAGGGAGGGCCCGGCGGCCTCCAGCCAGGGTGTGTGGGGGAATTTTGGTGAAACTCTCACCAGCCCGTGGGGGATGGGAGGAGGGCAACTTTCTTGGAAATCTCACCTTGACCACCCCCTTGAATTCGTAGTCCAGGGCCCCCAGCAGCCCTCAGGCCCGAGGCCGCCTCCCTCAGACAGGGAGTGGGTGCTGGGTGCGTTCTGCCTGAGGTTCTGGGCAGGACCTCATTTGAGCAAGCCCCATCTCTTCCCCCATTTTCTCTTCCCAGAAGCAGGAAGAAGTGACACGTGAAAGTTGTCCCTGAGCCCCGAGTGATGCGCTTCCCCTTTCTGTCTTTTTCAGGCAGCACTGCCTTCTCCGGCGTCCAGACCCTGAAGGAAAAATACCTGGAGAAACTGCTCACTCAGCTCTGCCCCCACCACACCCCTACCTGCTCACCTCATGCCTGGGTCCAGGGTGGGTGAGGGTGAAGAACCCACCGGGCCAAGATGATCCCTTTTCTGGGGACTGCTGCTGGTGTCCTTCCCCAGATCCCGGGCCCCAGCAGGTGGGAGAGTGGCCCCCTACGGAGCCCGATCAGACTGCTGCAGAGGAGGTGAAGAGGGGTTGAGAAGAGGCATCCATCCACGAGACTGAAGTCACTTGCCTTCATCCTTGTGATTCTTGGCTGTTCTAGGCGAGAAGGACCTGTTGGTGGCCTTTGGAGGTGGCGGGAAACTGGACTGTGGTTCTGCCCCAGCACCTATGCCCCCACCTCTGGCAGCATCATGAGCCAGTTTCAGGTGCCCCTGGCCGTCCAGCCGGACCTGCCAGGCCTTTATGACTTCCCTCAGGGCCAGGTGATGGTAGGGGGCTTCCCGGGGCCTGAGCTCTCCATGGCTGGGAGTGAGTCCCAACTCCGAGGGGGTGGAGATGGCCGGAAGAAACGCAAACGGTGTGGTACTTGTGAGCCCTGCCGGCGGCTGGAAAACTGTGGGGCTTGCACTAGCTGTACCAACCGCCGCACGCACCAGATCTGCAAACTGCGAAAATGTGAGGTGCTGAAGAAAAAAGTGGGGCTTCTCAAGGAGGTAAGCTGGCCCTTGCTAGGCTACCCTGTCTCTTCCTTGAGGGCACGGTGATCACGGGGGTCTTGTTCAAGCAAGGCTCGTCCAGTTGAATCCATTCTCTCATTTCTGATCCTCTTGGTCCAACTTTAAGTAGGAGTGTAACTGACATGTTTGGGCTCCTTTGCAGGGCTGACAATTTGTATGAGAGTAACTGGGTAGAAGAGGGATCTGAGCAGGCACCCTAATATCTGATGTTTGCATTTGATGCGGGACTGTAATGTCTACCTTTACCTCTAGAAGTTTCTTGTCCTGCTGCTTGAAGCCTCAAATGTTGTATTTCAAGCTCATGCTAATGCTTGGATGACTTGGGCTTTGATAGTGTAAGATAAGGGATGGAGGCTGATGGATTTGGAGACAAAGTTTTGGATTGACAGCTGGTTTTATGCTGCCCTGATGGAGTGGGATGTTTCTTTCATCGTTTTTCTCAGATGGCCAGAGAGCCGGTTGAAACCGTTTGGGAATCTAATGACAAACTGATGATTTGGGTTCTCCTATCTTAGTTCTTCTTGCAGTCAAAAACTTTATTTCTGTGTTCTCAGGACCTGGCACATTTCCTTGGCAGGTAGTAGGCACTCAGATACTAATTGCATGAATGGATGACATGCTTTTGAGACACCATCAACCCCAGGGAGGTGTACTCCCTTTATTTGGGGGTAGTAAGGTGGAGGAGGGAAGGAGATTTGGGATGAGAGCAGGCAGGGTGAGAAGGAAAGGGAGAGATGGTGACCTTGCATTGGCCATCTTTCCCTCCCATTTTAGTGGCGGACTGCCGGCTTGAGGTTGGTGACAGCAGAGAGTTGGCAGAAGTAGGGCTGAGCGAAGTTGAGCAGCTTAGGAGGAGCGGTGTAGCTGCTGAGGTCGCTCCAGGCAGTGGAACTGGTGCTGGACAGAGATGGAGGCCTGCGCTGTCTTCGAGCTCCCTCTGGCTCTGCCACTCATTTGTCCAAGGGTCCAGACAACTCGGGCCCCTTCTCTGGGCCTGTCTTTTCCTTGGGGGAAGTGGAGGAGTTGTACTTGATGTCTTTCAAAGTCCCTTCCAACTGGGCTGGGAGCTGCTTGCTTCTGAGGACTCGGGTCCCTGTGACTTTGTTGGGCTGGCGGCTCGTGCTCAGGGTTTCCCTGACAGCTGAGTGCAGAGCCGCACAGCGAGCTGGTGGGACTGGTCCCGTGGCTAGGAAGAAAGATTCAAGTGTTGAGAACAGGGAGGTGGGGTTGCTGGATATTTCTGCCCCTTCTCACCTTGTCTTGTCCGTGCCCTGTGGAAGCTGTATGTCCTGACCCAAGGACTGCAGACACGGAGCCCTGTTTCCCCTGTCTCTGGTTAAAGCAGACATCTGGATCACATATGCAGCCCCCAGCCCCAGCCTGGGAGACTTCTCTGTTGCTGGTGTTGGGGATAGTTATAGTCCTGCTGGCCCAGTGCCCCGTGGGTCGCTACTGAAAGCAGGGTAGTATGAAGCGGGGGAGGCTTTACTTCTGGATGTAAGACCTGGTGCTTTGGTGTAGGGAGGAGCTGCTGAGTCTACTTTGTAAAGCTTGATTCCTTTGCGCCCTTGCTTCTAGCATTCCTTTTCTTCCCCAGCCCCCATTGTCTTACTCAGTTCCTCCCATAATTAAACCGGAGGGATGAGGATGCTGAGCTTCCTGGGCTAGGTGTTCTTGGAAGCAGTGGCCCTTGTGAACTAAGTTGAAGTGCTGCTTTTGGCAACAACAGAACATACCTGAGTGAAAGGGGCTGGGAGTGAGGCCAGGGCCTTGTCATCCTGTGTGTAAGCTGTCGGCCCAGGCTGCCGGGTGGTCTTGGTTAAGATATGATGGATCTGGGGTGGCTGAGGCTTAGAGACAACCCTGCTGAGAGATGCCTGCATCCCTGTTGACCTTGCCATGGCCAACTGCCTCTCTAAGCCCCAGGGTCAGGTAAGGTAAGGCTGGACGGCCTTGGGTGTCCGAGGAGAGAGGGTCTACATGCTGATCTGTGGATCAGTAAAGTTCTGTGTTTCTAGAGAAACAAAAGGGGACAGTGGAATGAGTTTTTTTAATAAAGCTAACTTTCTGTGACTTAAAGAGCGGTACTTTTTTTCTAATGATAGATTCTTTTCTAATTCTCGATGTTTAAAATATGCTTTCTTAAAATGTGCTTTATGAAGGTGTGATAGAAAGTAGACTTTTTTTTTTTTTTAAGTCTTTGCTTGGTAAAATACAAAATGGTAACCAGTGCCTCTCTCTGAAAAAAAAAAAAAAAAGTTTTGTTTTTTTTTTTTTGGTCCATGAAAGCTGAATGCCAGAGAGTCACTGTCTAGGGTATACTGCATTTAACGGGCATATCTCTGTCATAATTGAAAAGCTGAGACGTGCCTGAGAGACTGCCAGAGTGGATGAGACCCTAAGACCAGCCCAGCATTTAGTAGATGCTGGGGACTGCTGGGACCATAACCATTGGATCTTAGCAGCCGTGTGGCAGAGGGAACATGTTCCAGGATTGGGGAAGTTGTTTTGGCCATGACTGTTCAGGTGGGGTGGGACGCAGTATCTTAGGAGCCTCTCGGACATCAGACCATCTACCTGCAATCCTGCTTGTGGCACTTCCTCCTTTCTGTGAGAGCACTGTACTCTTCTGGGAACTCTTCCTTACTTCCCTTCTGTCTCCATCTCTTCTAGCTGCCCTTGGGGCTTCCTTCGAACTGTCTGCCTACAGTTACTTTATATCATCCTGTAAGGAGGAGATTATCTTGGGTTTTCCATCTTCTTTCCCTGCTCCTCACTCTTTTTCTCTGGGCTTTGTGGTTGGGGAGGAAGGGTGCAGGGGAATCCCTCAGAAAAGAAGTTCACTATTTTAGGACTAAAGACAGGCTCCCCCCAGGGATGGGCCTTCCTGCCCTAGGAGGAGGTGACTACTTCTCTAGGTCCTAATGTGAGGTTGGGGCAGGTTGGTAGTAGCTGTGGTCTTTCTTCCTAGTTCCAGGAAGAATTTAGAGGGAGGCTCTTTGATTTCATATTCTTTTTACCTGAGTGGTGGCTTAGTAGTACAATGAAGATGACTGATTAGAAAAGTAGGGTTTGGTGAGTATGGAAGCGCAGCAGGTAGGGCTCAGAACCCAGAGTAAATGCTGTGCCCTTCCTCTCTTGGGCAACCAGTGCTCCATCCCTTCTGTGTCCATTTTCTCAGTTGTAAGATGGGAGTAACCCTTCTTTGTAGGGTTGTCATGAGGATTAAATGAGATAAAATATGCATAATGTCTGGCACATAGTAGGTAATCAATGCATGATGACAAAACATTCCTAAACATCTAGAAAAGGATGAATCATTATGCATAAACAACTGTGCATTAGTCTTCGAGCTGTAAAGATGCAATACAAGGGCTAGGTGTGGTGGCTTACTCCTGTAATCCCAGAGCTTTGGGAGGCTGAGGCAGGAGGATCACTTAAGACCAGCCTGGGCAATGTAGCAAGACCCCATTGCTTTAAAAAAAAAATTAGCCAGGCATGGTGGCATGTGCCTGTAGTCCTAGCTCCTGGAAAGACTGAGGTGGGAGAATTGCCTGAGCCCACAGTGGGCCATATTCGAGCCACTGCACTCCAGCCTGCATACGACTCCAGATGCAGTACAAATTAAGCGTTTATCTAAAGGCATTCACCTCACTTGCTCATAGAAGAACCATGAGGCAGAACCGCGGAGCCAGGCAGAGGGAGGGAGGAGTTTGCCAACCTCTGTGCTGGGGGAGGAAGCTAGACATCAAGGAGTCACTATGGTCCTAGGCCTGACTGAAAAATTGCCCATGGGTGAGGGAAGTAAATAACTGTTAAAGCAGGAGAATGACCCTTAAAAAAATGCATAGAAAAATGTGTGCATAAGTTTGAAAGCATGACTGAGGATATTATGGGTGAAAACGAGAGAAATGGAAAGATATAGGTTATGAGAATACTTTCTAGCCCTCAGCCAAGTGGATTTACAGCTTGAAACAGATCTCTGCCAGATCTGAGTCAAGATACCTTGGAATTGGGAATCTTTCAACAGTATCAGAACACCTGGTTAATCCTTGCCCATCCTGAAGATGGAGGCTGTGGAGAGGAATGCATTCAGGCTAGTCTTGGCATCAAAGGGAGAATTGACTAGAGAAGTGGAAGTGATGAGAATCTTTAGAGAAAGGGACCCCATCTGAGCATTTGTCAAGCTTGAGAGGTTGGGCAGGGAGGAGTATTTACCATAGTCTTTAGAATATCGTCTTTAAAATGCAAGCAGTTTTTAACCCCACGGGCCACAGGTTCTAAAATAAAATTAGTTGGAGGGATAGAATTGCTTGTTAAAAAGCAAACTCTGGCTGGGCATGGTGGCTCATGCTTGTAATCCCAGCACTTTGGGAGGCCAAGGCAGGCGGATCACCTGAGGTCAGGAATTCTAGACCAGCCTGACCAACATGGAGAAACCCCATCTCTATTAAAAATACAAAATTAGCCAGGCGTGGTGGTGGGTGCCTGTAATCCCAGCTCCTTGGGAAGCTGAGGCAGGAGAATACCTTGAACCCGGGAGGTGGATGTTGCAGTGAGCTGAAATTGCGTCATTGCACTCCAGCCTGGGCAACAAGAGTGAAACTCCGTGTCAAAAAAAAAAAAAAAAGGGAAACGCTGATAGAACAGTCATGAATGATAGCTTCAGGAGAAAGGTGTTGGTGGGACTAGGGAAGGACTGAACCATCTGTGTGGCTGTATGGGCAGTTCTCTAGTGAGTGAGGGGGTAAAAGGCCAAGCATATTATGTGGAAAGTGGAGACATGGCACTGAAGCAGAGTCAGGAGTGTGGTCTAAGCCCTTAGAGGAGCATCAGGGAGTCCAGTGGCCAGAATGTGCTAAGCCTGTTGGAAAATGTTGATGATAATGTTTTGTATAAGGTTCTAACAAGAGTGAGAAGGAAGAGGTAGGCTTACAACTTTCTAGGGATGGAGAGAGTGGACAGACACTGGGTCCCTGTGGTGTCAGAAGATATAACCTGGGGAAAACAGAGCCAGCCAGTTACCTTACCTGAGTCTGAGTCATTTGCTTCTTACTGAACACCTGCAGATGTGCTCGCAGAATCACAATCTTTTTTTCTTTTTTTTTCTTTTTTCTTTTTTTTGAGACGGAGTCTGGCTCTGTCGCCCCGGCTGGAGTGCAGTGGCCAGATCTCAGCTCACTGCAAGCTCCGCCTCCTGGGTTTAGGCCATTCTCCTGCCTCAGCCTCTCGAGTAGCTGGGACTACAGGCGCCCACCACCTCAGCCAGCTAGTTTTTTTGAATTTTTTAGTAGAGACGGGGTTTCACTGTGTTAGCCAGGATGGTCTCCATCTCCTGACCTCGTGATCTGCCCGTCTCGGCCTCCCAAAGTGCTGGGATTACAGGCTTGAGCCACCGCACCCGGCTCTTTTCTTTTTTTTTTTAAGACAGTCTCTCGCTCTGTTGCCCAGGCTGGACTGCCATGGCGTGATCTTGGCTCACTGCAACCTCCACCTTCCCAGTTCAAGCGATTCTCCTGCCTCAGCCTCCTAAGTAGCTGGGATTACAGGCATGTGCCATCACACCTGGCTAATTTTTGTATTTTTAGTAGAGATAGGGTTTCACCATGTTGGCCAGGCTGGCGTTGAACTCCTGACCTCAAGTGATCTGCCCACCTTGGCCTCCCAAAGGCTGGGATTATAGGCCTGAGCCATTGCGCCCGGCCCTTGTTGTTTTTTTAAATACAGACAGGGTCTCACTGTTTTGCCCAGGCTGGTCTTGAACTCCTGGTGAATTACAATTTTTATGGAATTGTGATGATTGAAAGAGGGCCAAAAGGCCAGAGATAGGCTAAAAGTTCAATTTCTCAAAGAGATTTTGAAAATTGTAAATATATAAGCTTAATGTCAGTTTTTGACAGTTCTAGAACAGATTGTTTAAAAGGTGTTTTGTGAAACTTCAGAAAGGCAAGTGATAAACTTTGAGAGTGCCTGTGGTTCTTTTCAAAGCAGCTGAGGCAAATGAACAGATCTAGATTTCTGTAAATAAATGATGGCATCTCCTGCCAGGTTGGACAGATGAGAAGTCCAATTTTTGACTTAAAGTCATCTTAGAGGGAGGTCACTGATATGACTGCCCTATTCAGTCTGTCGACCATGTAGATCAGGGGTTCCACATTGGGATCACCTGGGAAATGTAACAAAACATGGTACCTAGACCCCACTCCCAAGGGATTCTGATTTAATTGCTCCAGGGTGGACCAAACTGGTCTGGGGCTCCCATGTGTACCTAATGTGTAGTTAGCATGGAAACCCTCTGATGCAGATGAGAGACTGTGAGGTGATGGGCACCTACCTGGATTCTTCTATGGCAAATTACTCACTTGAGTCCTGGGACACCTGCATGGTCCACAGCCTCACTTCCACCTTGCTACTCAGTGGACCAACAGCATTGGCATCACCTGCAAGTTTGATAGAACTGCAGAATGTCCAACCCTACCCCAGACCTGCTGTATTGAAATCTGCACTTTAACCGGATCCCCAGGTGATTTGTATGTCCATGAAAGTTTGAGGAGCTGTCTACAGCATTTCTATGACCAGAAGGGCATGGGACATGGAGCAAGTGGGGCAGGGAGCGGGGGTGGTGATAAATAATCTGTGATGAACAGGCAAAGAATTCGAAGTGCCAGCAATGGTAAAGAGCATGACCCAACCCATTTCCTGACCCTCTAAGCCAGGGAGACAAGGACCTCTTGAGATTTACTGCATGTTTCTGCTTGTTCTTCTGGTATTTGTTTCCTTCTAGTTTAGTGAGTTATCAGTAAAACCTATCAATAAAACTAATCTACAAAGTTATCAGAGAACTCGTGTATTTTATCAGAGAACTCTTTATCAGAGAACTCGTGTATTTGTTCTGACAACAGTCAGGAAAGGGCTCTCAGAAGATGTTTGCTGCTCAGCAGCCTGATTCAGGAGGTTGGAGCTCCATGACACAGTAGCAGATAGTGGTGGTTGTGTAGAGGAGGGGGTGTGTCCATAGAATCTTAGGTCTCATGGAAGGATCTGGAAGCTTATGGAACAGAATGATGTGTGCCCTTTTCACAAGATGAGGTAGTAGGCAAGTCAGATCTGTGGGTGTGGTGGGTGGGTGGCAGTGATGATGCAGTTATTACGTTGAATGATAGAACAGGGGCTAAGGAGGTTGGGGCAGTCAAGTACAGTGAGTCCCAGTAAGACTCAATGGGATTTAATCAGGGCAAATGCAAAGACCTGTACTTGTTTCAAAAAAGAAATGTATGAACTCTGGCTTCCTAGCAAGTAGAAAGAACTGAAACTCTAAAAAGGAATGTTGACAGTCTGTCTTGAAATCTGTCAGAGTGGTCACAGGCAGGACAGCTGAAGGAAGCAGGGCTGTTCAGCTGCTGATGGGTAGAGGAACACAGGCTCAGGCAAAGCGTATGTGAAGAGGAGGTCAGTTCCCTCACTGGAAGGAGTATGCAGGAGGTTTATTAGTGGGTGAAAGTTATTAGACAGACTGAACCCACGTTAGAAAACAGAATTGTGTAGCATTTATGGCTGTTCCAGCACTGAGGAACTAGCCCTGAGAGGTCCTGTGTGACCAGTGCCTGCACGAGTCTGGGTGCTGCCTAGCAGGGAAGTTATGAGGATGCCCTCTGGGTTGTGGGGAAGTGGGGAGGAAGATTCACATTTGGCGGTCTCTTGCTAAGATTATGTGAAGTATATTATCAGGTCTATTTTTTGTTTTGTTTTGATTTTGATACGGAGTCTCCCTCTGTCCCCCAGGCTGGAGTGCAGTGGTGCGATCTCGGCTCACTGCAACTTCCGCCTCCCAGGTTCGAGCAATTCTCCTGCCTCAGCCTCCTGGGTAGCTGAGATTACAGGCACGTATCACCATGCCTGGCTTATTGTGTATTTTTAGTGCAGACGGGGTTTCCCCATGTTGGCCAGGCTGGTCTCAAACTCCTGACCTCAGGTGATCCACTCGCCTTGGCCTCCCAAAGCACTGGGATTACAGGCATGAGCCACTGCGCCTGGTCTATCAGGTCTATTTTCATGTTTTTTGTTTTTGTTTTTTGTCTGTTTGTTTTAACAGAGTCTTGCTTTGTTACCCAGGCTGGAGTACAGTGGCATGATCTCAGCTCACTGCAACCTCCGCCTCATGGTTCAAGTGATTCTCCTGCCTCAGCCTCTCAAGTAGCTGGGACTGCAGGTGTACACCACCATGTCTGGCTAATTTTTGTATTTTTAATAGAGACAGGGTTTCACCATGTTGGCCAATCTGATCTTGAACTCCTGACCTCAGGTGATCCACCCACCTTGGCCGCCCAAAGTGCTAGGATTATAGGTGTGAGCCACTGCCCCCGGCCTATTTTCATGTTTTTTTAGACAACTACATGCAAGAGAGGCATCTATCTTAGACTGCAGCATTTTGGTCAACTTTTAGACTTAATCTTAGACCTAGACCTGATCTCAGACCTCTGTTGGGGTAAGGTCTGTGAACTTTTTTGAAAATTTCAGCCAAATGTTATGTGAATATGCAGGGGTGTGTTTTCTGAGGGTCCATGGTTTTTAGCAGATTGTCAGGAGTATTCAGGACCTCCCAGATTTAAGAAGCATGCTCTACCTGAGCCATCTAATATAGTTGCCATCAGCCACAGATAGCTATTTAAATTTAAATTTAAATTAATTAAGATTATATTCAGTGACTCAGTCATACTAGTCAACTTTCAAATGCTTGTCAGCCACATGTGGCTAGTGGCTTGTGGCTTATGTATTAGTGCAGAGAGCATTTCTGCCATCACAGGAGGTTCTATAGGACAGTGCTGGGAGCCAGCCTTAGAGTGACCCTATGTGGTCCCTGAACTCTCACCAAAGGTTCTTTTTTTTTTTTTTTTTTTTTTTTTTGAGACGGAGTCTCGCTCTGCCGCCCAGGCTGGAGTGCAGTGGCCGGATCTCAGCTCACTGCAAGCTCTGACTCCCGGGTTCACGCCATTCTCCTGCCTCAGCCTCCCGAGTAGCTGGGACTACAGGCGCCCGCCACGTCGCCCGGCTAGATTTTTTGTATTTTTAGTAGAGACGGGGTTTCGCCATGTTAGCCAGGATGGTCTCGATCTCCTGACCTCGTGATCCACCCGTCTCGGCCTCCCAAAGTGCTGGGATTACAGGCTTGAGCCACCGCGCCCGGCCTCAAAGGTTCTTTTTAGGTTGGGGAAATAGCTTCTGAATTGGCAGCTCTCAGGGTTTGGGATCCCAGCCTCCACCCCAAAGTAAGTGGTGAGCTCTCTGGACAGTACTTTCCTGGGTTTTAACCCACCGCACAGTCCACTGCTTCTCCTTGAAGGCATGGCCATGCTTTACTTGTCTGCTATGGGAGAGCTCAGGGACAGGAGTGAGGTGGTGTGCACCACCCAGAGGCTGTCTGGATCCCTAGTGGGGAAAATGACTCCTCCCCACCTACAGTCTTGGTCAGCAGCCCCACTGAGCTGTGTTCATGTTGACTTCCAGCTCCAAACTTATCTCCTGGGTCCTGCCAGAGTTTTCCTCTCTGTCGTGGGTTTTCTTGTTCTGGAAAGGACAATGTGGTGACTGGGTGGGCCAGAAGACCAGGTCCAGGGTCTCAGGAGTTGTCACTAATTTTCCACTCCATTCCCCTTCACTTCTTTACAGCTCCTTTTTGGAATGAGGGGACGATGCTCAGGAAGAGAGGAGGTATTGGAAAGGAAAGAGACCCCTTTGTCTTCCTTTTGAGCCCTGCTGCAGCCTGGCTGGCTGTTTCTGGGAGAGCCCTTCAGAGTTGCTGTGGGCGTCTGCCTCTGTCTGTGCAGGGCATAGGCACTGCACAGTTGCCACACCCAGGGTGGACACATCCCTTGGTGGCCTTGTCTCCTGTCATTTGCATAGGAAATCTGATAGCCTAAGATTATTATTTTTTTTTCATTTTGAGACAAGAGTCTCGCTCTGTCCCCCAGGCTGGCAGTACAGTGGCATGACCTTGGCTCACTGCTACCTCGAATCCTGGATTTGAGTGATTCTTGTGCCTTAGCTTCCCAAGTAGCTGGGATTACAGGCAGGCACCACCACATCTGACTAATTTTTGTATTTTTAGTAGAGACAGGGTTTCGCCATGTTGGCCAGGCTGATCTTGAACTCCTGGACCTCAGGTGATCTGCCTGCCTCGGCCTCCCAAAGTGCTGGGATTACAGGCGTGAGCCACCATGACTGGCTGGATAACCTAAGTTTTTGTTAACTACTGAGGGAAGGGTCAAAAAGAAGGCTGGCAGCCCATTGTAAGATCACTGGCTGGCCTTCGGGTGGCCGCAGGTATGGGGGTTTGTTGCCTGCTTGCTTCAGGTAGCACAAGTATGCAGCTGGGGCACTGCTGATGGCCGTTCCTGCACTGCTGGCTGTGACTTGTATGAATTCTAGCTCTGTTGTGTCCTACCTCTACCATACCTAACGAGGGTGTTAGTGGACAAAATAAGGCACCTCTCACTGCTGCTAGAGCAGGAATTCTAGATTCTCAGAATGGATGGGGAGCTGCATTGGATGGAATTATTTGGTGGTATTGGCCAGACTGTGGGTCCCCCATGCCTCCTGCCCCTCCCAATTACTGCTGGTTCGGGGAAGTCTCAGGAAAGGAGTACGGAGATGCTGGGTCAAAAAGAAGTAACAAAGTCTTAGACTAGAGTCTGCTCCACTGCTGAGTTTTTCTTGTGGGGAGAACATGGGTGGCTCTCTCCTGTCCTATTTTTTATTGGTTGATCTGCCCTTTAAGGTAAGCTCTGTGTGCCCCAGTTCCCTTAATGATGCTGCGAATGATCCTGGAGCTCTAGAAGAGAGAGGGACGGCAGATTCTTACTGTGAGGGCTGGGTCCCGCCTGCACTGTGTTCATGCTGCAGGATGGGGTGAGGTACAGTGAGGGGAGAGGGGGTTGTGAGGGCCAGTGGGAGAAGAGCTGGTGCCAGGAGGACAAGGAGAGAGAGACACCTTCCTGGTGTATCCTGGGTCCCAGGATCTACAAGGTCCCTTGTACCGGAGGCGGCCAGCCCCTCTCTCTGGTGCCGCTTCAGTTTCCCGAGGCAGGACATCATCTGCTTTGACCTGCAGACAGGCAGGTGGCCCTCCTGGCCCCATTCAGCAAACCTTGGCTGGGACTAGCTGTTTGCTGGGCGCTGCACTGAGTCTGAGCGGTCAGTAAAGGGAGGCACATTAACTCCGTCTGTCCTTAATGATCTTGCCGTCTGGGGAGGGAGACAAGCATGAAAACAAATAATTACAGTACATTCTGATAGGGCTAAAAGGGAGGGATGCCTTGAGGGCAGAGACTGGCCTTAGTCACCTTTGGGCCCATAGAGCCCAGCCAGGAAGGGAAAGGACATGTCTTGAGAGTATAGTGACATGTGAAGGATGAGGAGGAGAAGGTCTTCCAGGAGGGGGAAGCACCTCCCCGATCTTGCAGTGTGTAGAGATGCTACCTGATGCTGGCGGCAGGGGTGTGGAAGGATGAGGACAGATTGCTGGGTACCGCCTGAGGATCCTAGAGGTGGAAGGTTAGATGCTTTGTGTTAATTCCTCTTGAAAGTCTTCTGCTAGGGCTATACCCAGGTTTCTATGTCAGCATTCATGCCCCACCTTCTCAACAGCGTCATACAGTCGCTTGTTATCTGCTTAGGTCCTAGAACATTTGGTGGTTCAAGGCTGTTGAATTTGGGGCGAGGAGACCCTGACAAGGTTCACAGACTATAAGACCTTTTCACAAGCATCTTGAAGGGCATGTAGGGTATAGGCAGAGTGTCACCTGCTACCTGTCAGTCTGGGAGTCCCTGGATGCATGCTGTTTGCTGGTAGGAAGCACGAAGATGGAGTTGTTGGCTGGCTCCGACTTGTTTCCCTTGAGTGTTGCTGGGTGCCTTGGTTCAGTCTGGTTCTGCTGCATCTCCAAGGAGAGGAGCATCTTTTCTTCTGTTGCTGCTGCTCCTCCTCCTCCTCAGCCTCCTCCTCCCTGTGATTGTCGTTGACACAGACTTCCGCTGCCAAAGCTAATTGTGAGGCCTGATCAGTGAATGAAGGCAAAGGCAGTTCCCATGACAACCGCAAAGAGTTTCAAATATAGGGGATGATGTGTGTGTGATGGGCGGCAATTACTTGGGTGGAAATTGATGCGTGGACACCGGGGACTTCAAACATAGGCTCTGAAGGTGGAGGGGGTGTTGGGTTTTTTTTGGCAGGATTCTTTGTGTGATGGAGAGAAAAGGAGGTCACAGACTTCCCTCATAGTCAATTCCAAGTGCCTTCAGTGTGTGGAACGTAGGCATAGCCCTACAGGGGCTTTGGAGAGGCACAGCTCCAGTCATTCTGGTTGGGGATGCAGGACACACAGAGAGACAAATAACAGTACCGGGGTGAGATAAGAAATGTTAGAAGTGCTGTTGGTTGGCAGAAGACTGGTGTAATCAGAGAAGGCTTCCTGGAGGAAGCAGGGCTTAAACTGAGCTTTGAAGTAAAGCCCTGTGAAGAGTGACCTCATTCAGGACACAGCCATGGTGAGAGAGGATGAGAAGCCTGTCTCTCTCTACCCTCTACCAGCTCTAGAAGAGGTAGGTGGATATGAAAATCATAGAGCAACACAGAGCAGCCTTGGCTGTGCTGCTGCAAGTGAAGGGGTGGCAAGAACCCTGTGCATTCATTTTCTGGCTGTGTGACCTTGGGCAAGGTACTTAGCCTCTCTGTATCCCAATTCTTCATCTGTAAAATGGGCACAAATATTTCCTGTCTCATTGGTTTGTTTAGAGAGTTAAGTAAGATGTACAGTATATCATGCTGTAGGTATGGGGCCTGACATGGGGTTGGCGCTTGGTTGATTTCTTGTAAATCCCCCCAAGAATGTGTCTGGTCGTGTCTGTGTTTCTTGATCTTTGAATATCTGTGTGGAATCCAGCCTGTGGGTATCCATTTTGTGTGTCCTGGAAGTGAGTAAATCCATTCACCTCTCCAGTGAGGAGGGCTGTGGCTCCATTCCTCCTGCTGGGAGCACAGTAGGGTCTGGGGGTTGTGACAGAAGGTGTGGAGGGGAGGGACCCTTGGCCCCCATGCAGAGGGGTTCTAAGTACCTGTGAGTGGTCACTGTAAAGTGCAAAATTTAGAAAAGGGGGCAGATAGAGATGGGAGGAGGATCAAGAGGGGAGTGGAGAACATACTGGCTGGAGGCAGAGTAGCCCTGGCATGCACCTCTGTGACTCCCTTGAGCCCAGGCATTCCACGAGCCTCAGAAGAGGGAATGAGGCCAGGGTGAGATGGGGTTGGGAGCAGGTGGACTGCCTGGGGGACTATGGGCTCCTCTTCTGGGCTGCTTTTCTGGTGTAGCCGAGGGCTGCTGGAGGGCAGGGTGGGGACCTGTGTTTGGGGTAGGACTGAATTACACAGGGAAGTGAGTGGAGCCAGGAGTTGGGGTGGGAACTGGGCTCTGTGGCTCCTTCAGGCTGCTGAGGAAGATAGGTGCTGATTGAGCAAGTCTGGGAGGAGATCACAGTTCAGTTCTGGCAGGTCCTGCCCTCCCAGGACAGCAGGTGTCCCTCAGAACCTTGAGGACCTCAGGGAGAAGACTGACCAGGAGAGGGGCCTCCACATCTCAGTGCCCAGCCCCCTGCCTCTCCACCCTCCTTGTGTAGAAACTTGGCTCAGCACATTCCAGCTCTGTGCAGAGCCTAGGAAAGTAGGGAAGACAGGGCCCCCGCCCACGTGGGAGGACTGCCGTGTAAATAAATAACTACGCTTCATTGTGACTGGTGCCCTGGAAGAAGCAGTACACTGCTCTGTCAGGACCTGGGAGGAGCGGATGATGCTCATGGGAGCTTGGCGATCTGAGAAACTGGCAGGGGGAGGCAATGTTTAAACTAAGTCTTGTACCACATTAGCTTGCCAGGTCGGGGGAGGTGGAGAGGGATCCAGGCAGAAAGAGCAGCACCGGGAAGTCTTTGAGGCATGAAAACATTACTAGATCCATAGCTTAAAGGGAAGTGATTGGGTTCAAGTGACCTCGGTCTTCTTTGTATCTCCCTGGGGTTGGCAGAGGCGGACAGAACTTAGAGAATTGGAAAGAGAAGGACCTAGACTTGAATTCCAGCCTACCACTCACCAGCTGTGTTGACAGGCAAGTTAACATCGCAAAGTCCTTCCATTGCCCTGTTAGAGATGAGGTTGTATGTGGGGTAAGTCAAATGAGGATGATCCTACAACATGGTTGGCACAGGGTCTGGCATGTAGCAGGGGCTTGATAAACTGTGGCAGCCGCTGCAGCAATCCTACTAGTTGTTACTGTCCAAGCAGTGTTTGTCTCTCCTATCCAGCAGCAGACTGTATGGGGGGTAGGTGTGAGGGCAGTTTTGGGGACCAGGATAAAGGAGGGACTCCACTTGGCCTGGTCATTGTCAAAGTTGAGGGGCACAGAAACCCATTGTTCCACCTGACCCATGCTGAGGACACTGTTCCTTGCCATGCTTTGCCACCTGCCTCCCTCCCTGCCCTGGGAGGAGCCCAGGAGGGCTGCCCTTTGTTCACAGGGGGAGGCAGATTTGGGCCCTGATGCCTCCTGGAGGCTCCTCACTGGAGGCCAGCTTTCCTATCTCTCCACAGGCAGCCCATCCTGTTCTGAGTACCCGCTTTGGGCCCCTGGGGAGGGGACAGCAATTAGGCATCTGTGGTGTAGTGGGTAGGAGAGCGAATCACTGGGTCAGGGGATCTCAAACATCCTATCTCATCCTGTGAGTCACTTCTCCCTGGCCTCAGCTTATTCATCTGTGAGAATGAGAAGGAGCACCCAGTGAGCTCTTCCAGAAATTGATTCACCTGCAGTGAATCCTCACAACTGGATGAGGTAGCTGCTATTTCGAGTTTGGTTTTATAAGATGAGCAAAGAGTCTATGAGAGGTAAGTTACAACTAGCTAGTGATGGAGCCTGGAGTTTGTGGGTACCGAAGTGTGTAGAAGTCACTTCCTGGGAGGTAGAAGCTCTGGGGTGTTCAGCTACAGGGAGGGACTGGGGTAGGGAATGATGTGCCCCGGGTGGCCCAGGAAGTAAATCCAGGAGTGGATTGCAGGGCCCAACTCTCCCTTCTCTGTTCTTTCTCATCCTGCCCTCTTTTCAGTCTCCTGATGCAGCTTTCAAAGGCTGAGTCTGGAAACTGGAAGGCCAGAGCTCTTGGGGTCTCGGCTACCTCCCCTCCTCTGCCTTTCCCAGAGATGGGAAGCTCTGAGGTCTGGGGACCCTTGGGATCCACCAAGAGTGGAGAACCCATGGTGGGTTGTTGGTGGGGAGGCTGTCTTGGATGGGTATGTTCTGGCGGGGCTGGGGGGTGATCCTAGAGTGAGGTGTGGGTGTTTGTGTGTGTGGAGGAGGGCAGGGTTGACACAGGAGGTGTGGGCTCAGAGGAGCCTGTTTTCTGAGGTGGGCGCTGGAGCAGGGAGGAGCAGAGAGCTGCATGGCTGTTAAGAGTATGGTCTTCAGAGCTGACAGACCTGGCTCAGAGTCCCGGCTCTACTGTTTACTGGCTGCCTCACCTTGGGTAAGTTGTTTCACTTATTTTATCTCCTCCTCTGCAGAATGGAGTAAAGGTTCGTGCTGCCTGGACTTTTTCTTCTTTTTTGAGGATGAAGGGCTATTGCACCTCATGCCCTTGTGACAGGGCCCGGTGCCGTCCTGGCTTCTGCCAGGATGATGCTGGGGTTAGATAGTGGATAAGCGGGAATCCCCCCAGCGTCTGCTCCGCTCCGCCCGGAGGCGCAGTCTGTCATCTTTGATCCTGGAGGCGCAGAGGATACCTTCTGGGTATTACCTTCAGGGTCCCCGCGGGAGGAGGCTGGGGGTGCCCTGGGATGCCCCAGCCTGCCGGGGAGCGGCACGGCGGGCCTGGGAAGCAGCCAGCGCGGCTCAGCAGCACCCTCAGAAGCGCCCCTGCCTCCCGGCTGGGCAGGTCCGCCGGGCGGGGGCAGGGCCGGCCGCGGGGATTGGCTAGCGAGCGCGCCGCCCCCTCGCACACCAGCCCGGCGGCGGGGAGGGGAGCGCAGCCGGCAGCTGGCCGCCGCCTCCTCTGCAGTGCCTCCCTCCGCGCGCTCCCTCCGGCGGGGATAATGGGAGGCCCGCCGGCCGATGCACCAGAGGAGGCCGGCCGAGGTAGAGCGCGCGGGGCCGGGGATGGCCGGGCGGACGCGGGCGGGGGGTCGCCGTCCTCTCGGATCTTGGGGGGATTCTCAGAGGAGAAATGAAAACAAAAACACACTGGAAGGCGGAGGAGCCCGTCTGCCGTGACCCGGACGGCAGCTGGAGGCAGGAAGATGGTCCCCGATAGCCTTTCTTTCCCAGGCTGCATCCCCTCCCGTTTGCCTCCTTCCCCTCCGGCCGGGCTTGGGGGGCTGTAGCAGGAGGACTTTGCTGCCTTCCCGGTACCCGCCTGGCTCACACGTTCCTCTGGCTTCTTTTGCAGGTGGAAATAAAGGCTGGTGAAGGAGCCGGGCCGTGGGGACAAGGAGCGGCTGTCAAGGTACCTTGTGTGTGTGCGTGCGTGTGTGTGCGTGTGTGTGGTGGCGGTGAAGTGTTTGACCGGATTGGATAAAAATAAAGGGTCTCCTCTGGTGATCCCTTAATCTCCCACTGTGTGTGTAGCAGCAGCTGAGGGGGAGGGGCGGCGGGGGTGTGGGCGGCCAATGAATTCTCAGGCCTGTGTGGGTTTTGTTTGGATTCTTTTTGCTTTCTCAGCTGGATGGTTTTGGGTGCAGTTGGGGTTTGGTTTGTTGAACTGTTTTTTTTGTTTGTTTTGTTTTGTTTTGTTTTTTTTTTAAGACATGCAACCCACTCCCCACCCCTGCCTCTGG
>NW_022297214.1:0-10620 GCF_002776525.5 Piliocolobus tephrosceles
AAGAAAATTGTGTGTGTTTGAATGATGCTTTATATTTTTTCAATGTTAAACTGTAGTAAAATATACTTAATATCAAATTTACTATCCTACCCAATTTTCAACGTACAATTCAGTAGTGTTATATACATTCACATCATTGTGCAACCAACCTCCAGAACTCTGTTCATCTCACAAAACTTCAATTTTCCCCTCCCCAAATCCCATGCCATCCACCATTCCACTTTCTGCCTCTGTGAATCTGACTACCTTAGATACTTCATGTAAGTGGAATCATACAGTGTTTGTCTTTTTATGACTGCCTTACTTTACTTAGCACAATGTTCCTAATGTTTAATCATGTTGTAGCATGTGTCAGAATTTCCTTCCTTTTTAAAGGCTGAATAATATTTCTATTCATATATATACATACAGACGCACACACACGCATACATACATATGTACATTCCATTATATTTAAATGTACACATACCACTTTTTGTTTATTCACACATCAATGAATACTTGGGTTCCTTCTAACTTTTGGCTATTGCAAACATTTGGGAATAAAAATATGTATTATAAGCCACTAAGTTTGTAAAATTTTGTTATGGCAGAAATAGAAAATTAATACATTTACTTTGTATGTTTTAGATCCTGTTTGTATACCTTTGTTTAATAGATCCTAAGTCACTTTTAAATATTTAGCCATAAGGGAATCTGTTAAATGTAACAGTTATCTTTTTAGTCTCCACAGTCAGGAAGACTAGCTAAAATATAATTTGAATTGATGCTAAAGTATCACTCAACAATAGCAACACAAGAATTATTGATATAAATGTGGTAGTTGCCACTACAAATGTGAATTAAGATTAAAAAACAATTTCATTTGTTACTTTCTGTAGATTGAAAACAATAAAACAATATTTCAAGGTAAAAAAGCAGAGGACAAGGACCCAATTCATGTGTCTAATAACATTTTTCAGAATAAATACACATACAAACACACACAAACACACACACGAGGCAGGGGAGATGAATGAGAACGTAGTGAGGAAGTCAAAAAAATAAGTTTGAGGAAGGGTCAAATGGCTCAAAGTGTCAAGTAAGATTCAGAAAGGTAAAGGGCAGCTGATGGGTAAGAATAGTTTCTAGAATTTGTAGAAACAGAAAAGGAATTGCAGTGAGGCTAAAGAATGAGGGCTGTAGATGTCAGGTTGCAGTGTACTCCTGTGGGACTGCTTGTTTCATGACAATACATGGCAAACACTTGGACATCCTAAAGTGAGGTACTGGACTACCTATTCAGGACATTCAAAGAAGGTGGCTAGAATCCTTTCTGTACCCCTTGGCCTCAAACACCTAGGTTTCTAAGAGTTGCATTACAGACAGAGAAGAAAAATTCAACTTTTTCCATCATGGAGAAGTGTGGTGGTTTCTTCTCTTTTACCCCTGGCCTAATGAGAGTAACTTCCAGGGGACATCTCAGTGATGGAGCATTCCACAAAAGAAACACGTCAGCTTTAAACACATTCCAATCTCATTGAACAGTGTTGCTGCTCAAAACAGCACCAGTGCAGTGGATACCAATCTTTCCTTCTCCTTCGTAAGACTGAAAATCCAGAAAGAGCTGAGCGTGTCCTTTTCTGCATGTCCCTACTTCCAGACTCTGCTAGATTTAATTGAGTGAAGGGGGAAGTTTTATCTTTGAATAATTTCAAAATTTTGATTATTATACTGGACTGAAAATACTTATTACAGAACTAAAATGTTTTTGACTCAAGGGACCTGAGGTCTTACAATCTAAGAGTGGGCAAATCAGCTTTGGAACCAGCTAGAGATTTTATTCTGGGGCAGAAGAAATTTATTCCTAGGGAGCAAATTTCAAAACAAGCATGAGGGAAATACATTTGTTGTATGATGACATTATATGAATCTTGGTCTTTCAACAAACCATATATACTAAGCTTTTTCCCTTGTCAAAGAACAAATGTGTATACAGAGAAAATACTCTTCATCTCCGATATTGCCTCAGGACTTTTCTCTTACTAATCTGTGTTGATCTTCTCTGGCTACCTACTTTCTTGTTTAAATATTGACTCTTTTTCAGTTTTTCTGATCTTTGCTGAGTTAGGTTCCTGCTTAACACAGCTCTTCAGTACCAAGTGTATGTAACTACGGAAGAGAGATTCTCTCACTGCCCACAATGGTGCTGAGTCATTGATTTGAACGAAGCAGCTCTCCCCGCCAATACTCCGCAAAACTCTGCAAGTGGAATATCCCTCGCAATACATTACTGACCCCTACACATCAAATCCAAACACACTAGTTTAAGAAAACTGATCTGATAAGTAAGAAAAGCTACACAGCAGGACAATAAATGATGTATACTGCCTTACTTGACCTGGTCTCTTGCATTTTTTTTTTAAACTAAAGAACTGAAGAGGAGAGCTACCCTGGGCAAAGTTGCTTAATTTTGTTTTTTAATGGATTTTGTTTTATTCTCTGATTTAGAAGAAAAATGAGAGTATGGCTCTGATTGCGACAGTGTGAGTCACACAAAGAAGATATTAAATATTTTTCCAATAGAAGAAATTTGTTCTTTAAGCCTCTTTTCAACAAATAGCATTAAACTTTCAAGATTCCCTCATCAAATGACATATTTTGTTCAGTTCACCATTTACATCTGTATTGGCAATAACGTTCGACAGCACTGCCAGCCAGGGCACACACACATACAAAATGATGGTGTCACTTTGAAAACTGAAGTGTCTGTTAAATTTGTTGTGGAATTTTTTACATTATGTACACGAAGCCGTAATTACTGTTTTACTCCTTTATTTGAAATATTGAATTGGTACCTAGGCAGGTTCAATGCACATTAACATATTTTAAAGGGTTAGGGAAAGCACTACTCTAAAATCTAAATGTAAAAAGTTAGTTCTGGGCAATAGTCACACATTCTCAAATCTGAGCAATGGAACGCAAACCCTTACCCTTTTATATATTAAGAAAGGAGCCTTTAGTTCCTGAATCTCATAGCAAGCCATCTGGGAAGATTTCCTCTGATTACTGATATAGAATAAGGTTAAACTACTTGTCACTTCTTCTCCAGAGAGTTTCTACTTTTGAATTGTTATCTACTTTGTTCTCATATTCTCATTTTTCTGTCTGAGGAAGGAGAGAAAGCATTATAAAGGAAAAAATGAGGAGGTCAATGAGAGAGAGTATGGGAGACATTTTTGCTTTCTCTCCCACTTGAAACCCAGTGTAGCTAGCAAAAGTAAGCTATTGCACTACTCTCTGTTTGCTATCTATAGCACTCCATTTTCTTAAATGTGCACCACACACACATCTTGCAAGGCAAATTTTCTTTCTTTCACTTTTCTAACATCTATGCCATGTCCTACCTGAACTCTACTATGGTTACAACCACTCATCCCCTCCAAAGAAAATTGTCACCCTCTGTGCTACCTCTAGAAATCAATCTCAGACCATTTGGTGGTACTTTACTACTGCTTACATTCTATTACATAGTGGATTTTATGTTATAAAAGACAGAGCATAAGGTAAACATGATATTTGACAATAAATAGATTCTTAAAAATCTCAAAAATCATTTCTGAAGTTGTTAATTATTGTACCATACTTCAGTAAATCCAGCACAGCAAAATGTTTCAAAAGTTGTAATATGTTGTTTATTCTTAGTTGAATGATTAATACAACAGGGATCCATACTTGGGCAAAAGGTTATGCAAACACTTGAATCACCTGTATTATGCAAGACGTTCACCCTGGTAAAGATGAGGGAACTGAGATAGGCTGAGAGGCTTGCAGACTCAAGCTCTCACTTCCCTGCAAAAGCCCCTTGAGTTTCATGACAGGCAGAAATTTTTACTATTTATTTATTTATTTATTTATTTATTTATTTATTTATTTATTTATTTAAATTATTTGTCTCTCTGCTTCTTTTTGCCCAATTCTCTCTTCTTTCTCCACCAACCCTCTCTCCTTCTGAGTGTTATATTCCCTCTGCTGATTATATACGTGCCACTCTTATCTCTCCTCCTCGACTTCAGTCTTCTCAATGGTAAGCCCTGTATCTGAGCTTTTATTCTTCCACATACTTAGCAAAGTACAGGGATTCCAAGGATAATTATAGGATAAATGTTTACACTTTCAGAGTGACAAACAATAGTTTTGGAGTCGAGTGTGTTAAAATTTTACTAGGAAGTGACTTTAGCCTCAGAATCTTTGTTAAAATTAAGTCATATAAATAAATACATAGAATGTAGAGGGAAGTAGAAAGGCAGTGGTTAAAGTAAGATGGAGGTGGAGAGGGAGGACTGGAGACCAGTATGATTAGGTCTGCTCTCATGTGAAATATCTTCCTCAAAGGGGTCCTTCAGAACTCTAAAATGATCAGCACTACAGTTTGGAAATCACTTTCTCAGGGTAATTACTTGTCTGTAAAATAGGCGTTAATGCCTTGTGAGGGCATAGAGAAAAGAGGAGCTTTAAATTCAATGTGAGAAATCAATAAGGAAAGGAAACATTTTCAGAATTATGGACAATGCAAATTAAAAAAACTTCAAATGGAGTATTCATATTTTTGGCCTAAATTCTTGAACAAATATTTATGTCATTTCCTCTATACAAAATACACTTACAAATGTCACAGTAGCATAAGACATCCAAATGACTTGGAACTGTATTGCCAATAGGAAAAAGTGTTATCTTAAGAATGGCAGAATATATAAAATGTTCTATTACACTGTATTATAACAAAATTAGAACAAATAATAAAATATAATAATTATGGGACTAAATATTTTCTACTGTAGAAAATACCGAACATCTCTAAGCCTCAAGTTTTCTTAGAAGAGATATGGAAAATGATATCTATTCTGTAATGTTTCTTTGAGCAACATCAATAAAATGAAATGTAACTATCTGTCCCATAGTATGTCCTCCATATGTAAAATTGTATTTTTTACTTTTAGAAGAAAGGCTTTGAAACATATTAATGTTATAATTATTATTAAAGTATTAGCAATTAAAACTTTGAAAATAATACAGTAGATTTATTTAAAAGGTATAAATCAAGACTCATCTTTGCATATATATTTTTTAGATTTGGGGAAATATATATATATTTATAAGCTGTGTTTTGAAAAATGTTTACTGTATCCTATATTCTTATATACTGATAATCATATGTGTGTATATTTATTCACATATATAGATACATACATAGAGAGAGTATGTGTCACTTAATAACAGGTATATGTCCTGAGAAATGTGTTATTAGGCACTTTGGTTGTGCAAACATCATAGGCTGTATGGTATAGCCTGTATAGCCTATTGTCCCTAGGATATAAACCTGTATAGCATGTTACTGTAAAGATTATCATAGCCAATTGTGACATAATAGCAAGTATTTGTATATCTAAACATTTAAACATAGAAAAGGTATGATGAGCATGTGGTATAAAATATTTTTATAATGGTACACCTGTATATAGTATTTACCATGAAAAGATCTTGCAGGACAGGAAGTTGCTATAAGCGAGTCAGTGAGGGAGTAGTGAGTGAATGTGAAGGCCTAGAACATTACTGTACACTACTGTTGACTTTATAAACACTGTACTCTTGTACACTTGGGCTAGACTAAATTTATTTTTTTAATCTTGTTCCTCAATAACAAATTAACTTTTTTTTTATTTTTTTGACTCTGATAACACTTAGCTAAAACTCAAACAGAAATAACTACACAGCTGTACAAATTATTTCTTTTTTATATCCTTATTCAATACACTTTTTATCATGGTAATTTTTTTTTTGACTTTTAAAACTTTATTTGTTAAAAACTAAGACACAAACACAAACATTAGCCTAGGCCTGCATAAGAGCAGGATCATCAATATCACTGTATTCTCGCACATCTTGTCCCACTGGAAGGTCTTCAGGGCCAATAACAGGACTGGGATTGTCATCTTCTACAGTAACAATGCCTTTGCCTGTAATACTTTGTGAAGGACCTGCCTGTGGCTGCTTTATAGTCAACTTTATCTTAAGTAGAAGGAGTACATTCTAAAAGAATGATAAATCGTATAGTAAATACATAAACCAGAAACCGTCATTTATTGTCTTTATAAAATATTATGTACTATACATACTTGCATGTGCTTTATTTGTCTATGAGCAGCAGTGCAGTAAGTGTGTTTATGTCAGCGTCACCACAAACACATGAGTAATATATTGCACTGCGACATTATGATGCCTATGACATCACTAGGTGATAGAAATGTTTCAGCTCCATTAAAATCTCATAGAACCACTGTAGAATATAAGATCTGCTGTTAATCTAATCGTTGTTATGAAGTGTTTGACTGTATATTGTTACATAAGTGTATCCAATGATAATGTAAGTGTGCTTGTGATTCATTCATAGTCAATCAGAAACATGGAGAAATGCTATTTACTGTGAAGCACATACAAAAATAACAAAAAGACAAATATGAGCATTAAATACTGCTGTCTGTAATTATTTTTGCCTATTTGTATCTTTTACCTTTATTAGACTTGACAGGAGCTGTGTATTGGAACGACAGTGTCTGTTTTCCAGAATAGCTAGCCTTTGATCAGTGCTCTCCTTTTCTTTTCAAAAGAGAGTGGCTTCTTTTTAAAATAATATTTTTTTTGCCATGGTTTTAATTAACTCCTTCATGCAGCTAGAAGGAAATAAAAGTACTTTCTTATGTGCTGGTTTTGCTTGTCAAAACAGAAGCATATTCTGCTATTGCGTGGGTTCCATTGTTACCAATTAGTCACCCATTCCCAGCTCTGGCTTAAAATGATGATATATGACTCAGCAGCACAGCTTTTGTTGTGTGTATTTGAATATTTTCATTTTATGATGAAAATGTTTAAATGTAAGAAAATAAAAATGGTAGTATAATAAACTGATCATATATTGAACACCTAGTTTCAACATTTATCAATGTTTGTTAATCTCTCTTCTATTTCCCACATATTTTACTTCAGTGTTTTAAAGCAAAACTCTGACATATAATTTCTCCTATAAATTCTTCACCATGTAATATCTCTAAAAAATAAAGTTTTTTTAGCTAACCACAACACCATTATCACACTTAATCAGGTCAACAGTAATTATTTAATGTTAATTGATACCTAATCTGTGTCCAAATATTCCTGATTTTTGGTTTGATCAAATTAAGATTCATATCAGTTCAACTTACTGCATTTGCTTAAAATGCCCCTTGCATAGTTTCCTTTCACCTGTACTGTCTCCATGGCCCTGCTGTTTTTTCACGGCATTTATTTGTTGAAGACAAGCTTATTTGCCTTATAAAACTTCCCATGTTCTAGATTGGGCCCACTGCTTCCACATTAGGTCATTGAACATGTTTCTTTAGCCCCTAAATTGCCTATGAATGGGTATATATATTTAGTGGCATAAGACTTAGATTGAATATTTTTTAGCAAAAAAAAGCATCATAGGTGGTAGTGTGTACTTACTGTGTCATACCAGGAGGTACAGCATGTCTTATTGTCACATATTTAGAGATGTTAAAATTAGTCAGTTTATTCAGATGTTGGCAGTCTAATTTACCATTGGAATTCTCACGAATTGAATTTCTTACTTTATTTTACTCATTTTCTTCACGGATCTGGATGTCCATATCCCTCCCAAAGTTTGGAAAGTTTTAGCCAGTATGTCTTTAAATAAACTTTTTGTCCCTTTTTCACCCTCTTCACTTTCTGAAACTTCTATAATCTGTATATTTGTGTGCTTGATAGTGTGCCATGTGTCCCTTATGCTTTCATTACATTTTTATTCTTTTTTCTTCTTTTCATTGCCTAATTTCAAATGATCTGCCTTTGAGTTTGCTAATTCTTACTTCTACATGATCAAGTTTCCTGTTGAAGTTGTCTATGGAATTTTTTTTTTTTATTTCTGTCATTGTCTCCTTCACCTCCATAAGTTTTGTTCAGTTCTTTTTTATAATTTCTATCTCTTTATTAAACTTTTCACTTTGTTCATGCATTTTCTGTCTTTATTTAGCTGTCTATCTGTGTTTCCTGCATCTCATTAAATTTCTTTAAAATGGTTATTTTGAATTATTTTTCAAGCAAATTATAGATCTCCCTTGTTCAGAGTCAGTTACTGAAGCTTTATTAGTTTTATTTGAGGGTGTCACATTTGCCTGATTCCTCATTATTCATGTAAACTTGCATTGTTGTCTATGCATTTGAAAGAAGAATAACCTCTTTCAGTCTTTATAGACTGGCTTAGGCAGGTAAAGGCCTTCTGTGAGGTCCACAGGCTAACAGGATTGCTTCCAGCATCATGGTTAAGTAGAGTTGGAGCCAGGGCATGGGGCTGCTGCTGAGTTTACAGTGGGGTCCTCACTTGGCAGGCCAAATTTCATGGACTGTAGTAAGTGTGGATCCTATCTGGTCTTTGGGGGAACTGAATTACCTCCGGGACGTTGGTCATTAGTGTTGGCACTGGAATGAAGGTCCGCTTCAGAATCCACAGACGCTGGGCCCTTATCAGGTACAAAGATAGCTATCCCTTTCTCTGGATCCCTAAGAGGGCTCCCAGTGGGTCATTTATGGAGTCCCTGGACAAGGAATACTGGTCAGGGACTCTGCCCAGGATTGCGGCTGACAGAACTTAGCAGCAAGTCACAGGGGTACTTTAGAGTCCACAGCCAAGACCAAGTTCTGCGGGCCTGCCTCTGGGGCCATAGGCAGACATGTCTCCCAGTTGATCCCTTTTCACGCTGCAGGTAAGACGTGTTGAAGTTGAGTTCTGGAGTTGTTTCAGGACCTACTATAGAACTTAAATCAGCAAGACTGCCCTGTCGATTCATATGGACATTTTTTCCTTTGCATCCTGTGCAAACAGGCCTACTCTCAGACTGTAGTTGAGAGGAGATAAAGCTGAATTTCGGGGCCACTTCAGGGTCCACAACTGGGATAGAGATTGGCAGATCTATGACTTGAGACATGAGTGGGTGTGGCTTTTCCCAGTTCTCTGCAGCGGATGGTTCTGGTAGCAGGATCAAGGCAAAATATGCATGTAGCCAAGTCCACAGGGGGATATAACAGTTTTCTGGTCTGGAGCAGGAAACTCACTTGGGCGTGAGTCTGCCTTCTATCACCTGGGCATGGATCTGCCTTCTCAAATGCCCCTTTTAGGTATTGTGAGCTTTCACAGCTTCCTGTCTGAATATCAAGGCTCCCACAAGGGCACTTTTGTCCATGGATGGCTACAAAATTACTTTTGCTGTGGAAAGATATGAGTGGGGGACTTTCTCCTGCCCTCTTGCTAATGTCACTCCTCTCTATTATACTTCAATATACAACACCCTCAAACTCTTTTCCACCAATTTTCATTTTCAATCTTTCCCAGGCTATTCTTGCATAATTATTTTTCTGAGTAAATTTTAAATTCAACTTCTCTAGCTCCTAGAAAAAAAAAATGCATGTTTTATTGTGATTCAGTCATATTTATAATTTAACATAAAAAACTCAGGACAACTGACATTCTATAAAGTTCAAACATTCCATACAAGAGTACTTTATTTCTTGCAGGCCAAGTTCAGTGGTTCCTGCCTGTAATCCCAACACTTTGGGAGGCCAAGGAAGGAGGATTGCTGAAGCCCAAGCATTCAAGACCAGCCTAGGCAACATAGAGAGACTATCTCTACAGAAAATTTTAATGATAATAAAGAAAAAAAAAAAAAGAAAGAACATTTTCTTTCTTGCAGATGCTTTTCTTTTGTTCAACTCTACTCTTGTTCCTTTCAAGAGCATTGTATTGAGTTCCTTATATGTTGTTTCTTCCCCTCCACATTGCCTATTATCTTTATACTTAGTTGATTTTTGTTTCTGTATGAGGAATTTTTTCCTTTATTGTATGATTTAACTGGGTATTGTCTAAAATTATGGATCTATTAAACAAAGGTATACACACAGGATCTAAAACATACAAAGTAAATGTATTAATTTTCTATTTCTGCCATAACAAAATTTTACAAACTTAGTGGCTTATAATACATATTTTTATTCCCAAATGTTTGCAATAGCCAAAAGTTAGAAGGAACCCAAGTATTCATTGATGTGTGAATAAACAAAAAGTAGTATGTGTACATTTAAATATAATGGAATGCACATATGTATGTGTGCGTGTGTGTGCGTGTGTATGTATATATATGAATAGAAATATTATTCAGCCTTTAAAGAGGAAGGAAATTCTGACACGTGCTACAACATGATTAAACATTAGGAACATTGTGCTAAGTAAAGTAAGGCAGTCATAAAAAGACAAACACTGTATGATTCCACTTACATGAAGTATCTAAGGTAGTCAGATTCACAGAGGCAGAAAGTGGAATGGTGGATGGCATGGGATTTGGGGAGGGGAAAATTGAAGTTTTGTGAGATGAACAGAGTTCTGGAGGTTGGTTGCACAATGATGTGAATGTATATAACACTACTGAATTGTACGTTGAAAATTGGGTAGGATAGTAAATTTGATATTAAGTATATTTTACTACAGTTAAACATTGAAAAAATATAAAGCATCATTCAAACACACACAATTTTCTT
>NW_022297215.1:0-2779 GCF_002776525.5 Piliocolobus tephrosceles
GGCTGATGCCAGGGCTGGGACAGGGAAAGTCTAAGATGAGCCTGGAATGTCTTGAACCAGAAAGCAATGGAAGAATGAGGAAGATGGGCCAAGGGGACAGAGAAGCTTGCTGGAATTCGCCTCATCTGTCCAAAAGGGGACAATGTAAGCATCAAAAGAAATAATGATAGCATTGGATATAATAGGAAACCATAAGTCCATACAGATACAAATAAATAAATGAACAAGTGGCAGGTCTGATGGTGAATGAGATGTTGCATGGTTTCAAAATCCCTCTTCATAAAATACTTATCAACTATAAAGGGCAAAAGAGTAACTTCTCGCCGGGTGCGGTGGCACAAGCCTGTAATCCGAGCACTTTGGGAGGCTGAGGTGGGCGGATTACGAGGTCAGGAGATCGAGACCATCCTGGCTAACACGATGAAACCCTGTCTCCACTAAAAATACAAAAAATTAGCCGGGCGTGATGGTTCGCGCCTGTAGTCCCAGCTACTCGGAGGCTGAGGCAGGAGAATGGCGTGAACCCGGGAGGCGGAGCTTGCAGTGAACAAAAGATTGCGCCACTGCACTCCAGCCTGGGTAACACAGCGAGACTCTGTCTCAAAAAAAAAAAAAAAAAAGCAACTTCTCTGTGGAGAAGCCTGGCAGTCACCACCTTAAGTGATTAGAGTGAATGTCATCAATAATGGAGCAAGTTGAAATCATGAGGTGTCTGATAGGCAGTGAGAAGAACATAACATCATTTCTGAAAGATTCCTGCTCAGGATACACCATCCAGATCTAATCAGGAGACAGCATCAGACAAAACCAAACTGAGGGACATTCAACCAAATCAATGGCTTGCAATCTTTAAAAGATCGTGAATGCCAAAGACGGGCGGGAATTGTTTCTTGGATGGAAGGAGGCTAAAGGACATAGCTACATACAATTTGGATTATGCACTGAGCCCTTTTGCTGTAAAGCACACTATCAGGACAATTAAAAAAGTTCAAACGGTCTGCAAGAAGGTAGTAAACCTAGTCATGAATGCTGATGCCCTGATGTCACACATGTAGTGTGGTGAGATCAGATGTCCTTGTGGGAAACAGACATGACCATGTTCAGGGATGAAGGGCATCAGGTTGGCAACTAACCAGTGGTTTACTCTCTGAGCAGACACTTCTTAAATACCCACCACACCCAGGTACCAGGGCTGAGAGCCGAGGAGCATGAGTTGCTGGTGCCCGGGCCGCCAGTAGTCTGGCAAAGGAGACCTCGGCAGCTGCAAGGCCGGGGCAAAGGGCTGTGGTGTCCCAGGGTCAGCTCTGCCTCTAGAGCTTAGGGTCAGAGGCATGCTACCAGGATGATGGTGTTTGAAGTAACCTGGAAGCACAAGGACGATTTTGCCAGGCAGAGTGCTGAGGAATGAAGAGTGAGGGCCTGAAAGGCAGTAGCAACCTAGAAAGCAAAGAAAGTACCACAGGCAGTGTGAGGCGTGACTGAGCGGCAACTGGCCTTTGTGAGCACGTGAAGACATTTGGATTGGCTCTCTGGAATTATCCACTGCTGAGGAACAAATCACCCCCAAAATTTGGACTGAAAACAAAAATTATCCCACAGTTTCTGTGGCTCAGGATCTAATAGTAGCTTAGCTTTTTGATTCTGACTTGGGTCTGTCACAGGCTGCACTCAGGTGCTGGCTGCACTGTGGCCTTCTCCAGGCTTGACTTGGGGAGGCCCTGAGCTCACTTACCTGACAGCTGGCGTGCCTTGGTCCTTTCTGGCTGTTGGTGGAGACCTCACTTCTTCTCTACGTGGCATCTCCATGGAGATGCTCATAGCATGGCAGCTGGCTTCCTTCACAGTGGGGGATCTGAGAGCAGAGGAGAGCCCCCAGGACAGAAGCCACAGTCTTTTTATAACTGAATCCCATCACTTCCTCTGGATTGTTTATTTGTTGGCAGTTAGTCACTAAACCTATGCTCAGGGGGGCAGGAATCACACAGGGACAGGGATGCCAGGCACGGGCTTGGTGAGTGCCATGTGAGAGTCTGCTTGCCACACAGAAGTCCCCACAGCTGGACGGGCAGGGGCACGACCGGGCATGCATCTTGGAGATATCACTCCAGCTTTGAGGGGGAGCAGCAGTGAAACTATTTGGGAGAGGATCACACAGGATAGAACTGAGTAGGGAAGAAGAAAGGGGCATCCTCATCAATGTAAAACACTGCTCAAACAGTTGGGAAGGGAAGGGGGGTTAACCTGAGTGGTTAGAAACCAGCTTCTGCAGAGAGGCTTTTGCAGGAACTCTTTGCTGTGAAAGCTACAAGGCAGCGACCTCGTTTCAAACACCTGGTGTCACCAGCATCACGTTTTAAAGTTGTGAAATATCAGGGTTGTTATTTTTTCAGTTATGTCTCGTAAGCACTACTTCGCCTTGACTGTCAGGAGTCAAATGTGCAAGTGAAAGCTGTTTACATTGTCAGGTAGGTTGACTGGACCAGGCTTTAAAATACCAATTCATCCCTTTTGAGAGGTGACACTCTGATCTTTCAGCATGATGGTTAAAGGATTGTGTCTTTCCTTTTGAAATCTCCCAGTGTTTTGAAGTCGGATCTGAGCAAAAATTATTTTAAAGAATGAAGTTTTCCCTGAGATGTTCGATTTTTGATTTCACCAAGCCAGTGTAAACAAGATGAGCTGTGAATTCTGGGGGCAGAGCCACATATGCAGTGGGAACAAGGTCCAAGATCGGGAAGGGGAAGGCAGCCATCCCCTGTGAAATACTACAGAGAGAGCA
>NW_022297216.1:0-368 GCF_002776525.5 Piliocolobus tephrosceles
TGTTTCATGGAGCAGACCACAAACACTGTCTTTGGGGAAACTGAGAAATTCTACTTTGCAAGGCTTTCAGGCCGACGCTGAAAAAGGAAATATCATCAGTTAAAAACGGGAAAGAAGCTTCCTGAGAAACTTCTTTGTGATCTTTGAATTCGTCTCCCAGAGTTACGTCTTTGTCCTCAGGAAGCAGTTTGCTAACACTCTTTTCCTAGAATCTGCATGGTGATATTTGGGAGCCAATTGGGGCCCATGGTGAAAAAGGAAATATCATCACATAATAACTAGAGGGAAGCTTCCTGAGACATTGCGTTCTGATATGTGACTTCATCACACAGAGTTCCACACATTGCTTCTTGGCAGAGTTTGCTAAG
>NW_022297216.1:468-1165 GCF_002776525.5 Piliocolobus tephrosceles
CTCTCTGATGTGAGAATTCATCTCACAGAGTTACACTTATGTTTCCTAGAGCAGGCCACTAACACTGTCTTTGGGGAAACTGAGAAGTTCTACTTTGCAAGGCTTTCAGGCCGACGCTGAAAAAGGAAATATCATCAGTTAAAAACGGGAAAGAAGCTTCCTGAGGAACTTCTTTGTGATCTGTGAATTCGTCTCCCAGAGTTACATCTTTGTCCTCAGGAAGCAGTTTGCTAACACTCTTTTCCTAGAATCTGCAAGGTGATATTTGGGAGGCAATTGGGGCCCATGGTGAAAAAGGAAATATCATCACATAATAACTACAGGGAAGCTTCCTGAGAGATTGCGTTCTGATATGTGACTTCATCATACAGATTTCCACACATTGCTTCTTGGCAGAGTTTGCTAAGACTGTTGTCTTGGATTCTGCAATGTGATATTTGGGAGCTCATTGAAGGCTATGGTGAAAAACGATATATCCTCAGACAGAGAAGTGGCAAGAAGCATTCTGAGAAACTGCATTGCTATGTGTGAGTGCAACTCACAGAGTGAAACGTTTCTCTCCAGATATCAGTTTGCTAAGGCAGTTTGCTTGGAATCTGCAATGGGATTCTTATTACCGTAATGAAGCTTACGGTGACAAAGCAAGTGTCCTCAGAGGAAAACTGCAAAGAAGCTTTCTTAGAAACTTCTCTCTAAT
>NW_022297217.1:0-595 GCF_002776525.5 Piliocolobus tephrosceles
GTCCTTGGGGGATCTGGAGGGGACGTGACAAAGCAGGAGGGTAGGAGAGGAGCCAGGAGTGGGAAGCTGGGGAAGCCAGAGCAGCAGAGGCTGGAGCAAATCCCATGGGAAAGAACCAGGAATGGGTGGTTCCTGAGGGAGTGGCTCAAACACCCTCGCAGGGGGGTGGCTCACCTTTAAAAAATGCCTTGCTCAGGCCAGGCACGGTGTCTCACGCCTGTAATGCCAGCACTTTGGGACGCCGAATGCAAGGACATTGGTTGCAGTGAGCCGAGATTGTGCCATTGCACTCCAACCTGGGCAACAGAGCGAGGTTCCATCTCAAAAACAAAACAAAACAAAACAAAAAAAGCCTTGCTCTTCCTCAATCAAAATCCCACTGGGAGTAAAAAAATATTGAATTATAGCATACATAAGAAAAGTGCCCAGGCCAGGAGTGGTGGCTCACGCCTATAATCCCAGCACTTTGGAGGGCTGAGATGGGTCAATTACTTGAGGTCAGGAGTTTGAGACCAGCCTGGGCAACATAGTGAGACCTCATCTCTATCAAAAAAAAAAAAAAAAAAAAAAAAAAAAAAAAAAAAAAAAAAAAAAA
>NW_022297217.1:605-3356 GCF_002776525.5 Piliocolobus tephrosceles
AAAAAAAAAAAAAAAAAAAAAAAAAAAAAAAAAAAAAAAAAAAAAAAGAAGAAGAAGAAAAGAAACGTGCCCAGATCATAAGAGTCCATTTCAATTAATCCTCACCAGGTACACACACCTGTGCCCAGACCCTAGACAAAGAAACAGCAATCCCAGGACACACAGAGTCCAACTGAATGCCTCTCGGAGGGCCACATTCTCCTCTTCAGCGTTGAGGAAATTGGATCCAAAAAGCCTTGGGTCTCTTTCATTTGTTTCATTTGAGTATTCTATGGGCAGATTTTTATGTATTGGACTTCTTGAAGTGGGACTTACCTGTGTTTAATTTGTCTTAGTTTCATCCCACTGGGTAACAAATACAATGGATCCTGGAACAACACAGGTTAGAACTGCCAGAGACCATGTATATGTAGATTTTCTTTTGCCTCTGCCACCCCAAGACAGTAAGACCAACCCCTCCTCCTCCTCCTCCCACTCCTCAGCCTACTCAATGTGAAGAAGGATGAAGACCTTTATGATGACCCACTTCCACTCTTCCACTTAATGAAGAGTAAATGTATATTCCCTTCCTTATGATTTTCTTAATAGCATTTTCTTTGCTCTGACTTTATTGTGGGAATACAGTATATGATACATTTAACATATGAAAACTGTTTATGTTATCAGTAAGGCTTCTGGTCAACAGTAGGCTATCAGTAGTTAAGTTTTTGCAGAGTCAAAAGTTATACAGGGATTTTTGACTGCATGGGATATGGTGCCCCCAGCTCCCACATTGTTTAAGAATCAGCTGTACTCCAAATGACAGAATGTAATACCAGAAATCTGGAAAAGATTGATATATGTTTCTGACCACTAGAAGAAAATCCACGCAGGGAATCGGTCAGTGGAGGCAGGCACTCAGATCTCACGGAGCCATGAGTTGGAGGGATTCTGCCAGCTTGGGCGATGAGGGGCTTTCCCAGGAAGCTGACAGTAGCCTGGCAGCTGCTTCCTTGAAAACTCTGAATGGGCTGGGACCTGTGGAGAGGGACCAGCGAGGGCTCAAGGGATGGATCTGAGCTGGTTTTTAAAGTTTATCTGTGTCAGAGAAACTGCCGCTCCAACACCAAGAATAAATCAGCTCATTTCCCACCACCCCAGTTTCTTCTTTTTCCCATCTCTTCCTCTCTGTAAATTTTGCCTCAGTAAGAAAAAATGTATTATGGTTCCTGAAGGCAACTGCTTCCTCCTCCTCCCTGGTGAACAGTCAGGCAAAGAATGAATTTAGATTTTTTTGCAGTGTCAAGGCCTCTCTCATTAAATTACTCCCACGGTCTCTTGTCTCTCCTGGTAAGTGAGTTTAATGATCTCTTGTTCCTTATTCTCTTGAAAACTGCCTCATGTGCTTCTGGTTTTGGTAATCTTAATACTTTGGGCAGCTTTCGGTTTCCTGACTGTGGCCTGCACTCCAGACCTAATCCCCAGCCCGTCCCCATTCTCATCTCTGCCCAGCACTTCCCATCTTCCCACATTCCTCTTCTCATCCCCTGTTCTCTCTGCACTTATTTGTTCACTGACATTCCCATATTTTATGCTTCTGCTGGAATCCTGATTGTATCCAGTCCTGCTTTTTTGATTTTTTATAAAACTGAAATGTCTGTAATTCCAACTTTGGGAAGCCAAGGTGAACGGATCGCTGGAGCCCAGGAGTTTGAGACCAGCCCTGGCAAGGTGGCAAGGCCCTATCTCTACAAAAAATACAAAAATTAGCCATGGTGGCATGCGCCTGTATTCATAGCTACTCAGCAGAATGAGGCAGGAGGATTACTTGAACCTGGGAGGTTGAGGCGTAGTGGGCCATGATCACACCACTGTATTCAGCCTGGGCAACAGAGAGAGACCCTGTCTTTAAGATAAACAACCAACCCTGAAATGTTGGTTGAATGTGGTGGCTCACACCTGCAATCCCAGCACTTTGAGAGGCCGAGGTGGGCAGATCACTTGAGGCCAGGAGTTGAAGACCAGCCTGGCCAACACAGCGAAACCCCATCGCTACTAAAATTACAAAAATTAGCTGGGTGTGGTGGCGGGCACCTGTAATCCCAGCTACTCGGGGAGCCCGAGGCATGATAATTGCTTGAACCTGGGAGGCTGAGGTTGCAGTGAGCTGAGATGGTGCCACTGCCCTCCAGCCTGGGGGACAGAGGGAGACTTCGTCTCAAAACAAACAAACAAACAAATAACACACACAAACAAAAACCCCTGAAATGTGATGATGACCGTTGTGTCCTTATCAACAGCCATTACTTGCCGGCTTACGTTAGTTGCAGTGGGAAGGTGGGCAGCCGGGAATACTGGGCATTCTCCTGGCCTGTGCATTTTGAATGATGAATACAAAACTGCTAAATTCACCAAAAACAATCATGGAAGAAAGGAACCTTTCACTTCTTCATATGGGCCCCTGATTCCATGTGATGCAGGTGACTATTACATGTCCCCTTAGCGGTCTGGAAAATTCTACTGAAGAGAGGAGTTTGAGTCCCTTGACACTGAACTGAAACAATTCTCTATAAAAAACTCCATATGATGGATCATGTTGCATTTCAAATCTCTACAGACTGTCTCATATAAATGTCTGTTTCTTTTTTTGAGACAGAGTCTCACTTTGTCACCCAGGCTGGAGTGCAATGGTGCAATCTTGGTTCACTGCAACTTCTGCCTCCCGGGACCTGCAGAGGTCCTGGTCTCAGGGTTCGTGCCCCGTAGCTGCTG
>NW_022297218.1:0-4187 GCF_002776525.5 Piliocolobus tephrosceles
TGAAACCTTTGGGTATTAGACATACTTAGGCCTTCCTGAAACCTTTGCGTGTTAGACATACTTAAGCCCATTTTCCTGGAACATGTGACCCAGATTGTGTCCAATAAGTCCATCAATGTAAGGAACAAATGGGTGTCCCAAATCAACTTCAGCAAGGAACGTGAACTTAAGGGACTACCAGAAAGCAACTGGGGTCCCACTTAGTGAAAAAGAGGCAATTAAAGTGACCTTTAAATAAGATAATCCCAAAGCTGGCATGCATATCTTAATACTTCATGGGAGTTACACTCTAGCAAAGTGCAAATCAGCCTTGTTAATCGCACTGGCACTATTTCATCTTGTTTTCTACTCTCTTTATCCATACACATAACATACTTACCAGTGAAGTGTGAAAGGCTGTAGACAAAGTACAGCGTTCTTGTGCTTGATAAAATTGTAATGATTGGTGCTTTGACTATCATAGTACTTTCCCTATAACAGAGATTATAATGAAAGGCAGAGGAACATGAGAGTTACGAGCAGCGACACTCCTTTTCTAGGATGTAGGGTACCTGAATACTTTCAACTGAAGGCATTCACTTAAATGCTATTTTTAAACTACAGGAAAATGAAATGTTTGAGAGTAATCTCACTTGTTAAGTAAATTGTGTTATGCAAGGGAGATTAGGTAAAATTAATAGTCATGATCAGGAGATCAGGGAAATTGAAATATAAACTTTAAGTTCTTATAAATTTTAGCAATGTAAGTTTTATTAAGAGTTATACTATAAAATTCAGTAACTTTGGAATTTCAGAGATATAAGTAAAAGATTTCCAGTAAAAAGGTATTATAATTTGATACATTGACTATTTCCTTTCAGTAATAAATGCTGTGTTTTGGATAAAGTCTTTAATAAGAATGTAATAAAAAAAAAGAGAAATTAATCCAAATAAGGTAAAGCTTGATGGATCATATATAAGTATTTTACATCGGGAAATACATATTAAAAACAGATCATTAGGATATGTGTGCTTTTAGATTAATTGGCCCAAATTGCTTTGAACTGCTCAAAGTTTAGCAAAATAGAAAGTTTCCTATAAATGCAAACATTTTATAGACATTATATTGCATAGGAACTACTGTAAATATGACTAATATTTTTTAAGATATGAGGCTGGGTGTGGTGGTTCACGTCTGTAATCTCAGCACTTTGGGAGGCCAAGGCATTTAGAAATAGGAGAAACTGGCTTCCTGCTCAACCGGCATTTAGAAATAGGAGAAACTGGCTTCCTGCTCAAAAGGCGAATGACTGTTTGTGCATTTAGTTGTACCCGAGTGTGTGGATCAGATCATGCTAGCTACAAACACACAGATGCCAAATTCATATATATATATATATACATTTTGAGACAGAGTTTCACTCTTGTCACCAAGGCTGGAGTGCGATGGTGTGACCTCGGGAGGATCACCTGAGGTCAGGAGTTCGAGACCAGCCTGGCCAGTGCGGTGAAATCCCATCTCTACTAAAAACACAAAAATTAACTGGGTATGGTAGCGGGTTCCTGTAATCCCAGCTACTCAAGAGGCTAAGGCAGGAGCATGACTTGAACTCAAGAGTCAGAGGTTGCAGTGAGCCGAGATCACCCATCGCACTCCAGCCTTGGTGACAAGAGTGAAACTCTGTCTCTCTCTCTCTCTCTCTCTCTCTCACACACACACACACACACACATACCCACACACTCTCTCTCTCTCTCTGTCTCTGTTTCTCTGTGTGTGTGTGTCTATATATATATATATATATATGAATTTGGCATCTGTGTGTTTGTAACTAACATGATCTGATCCACACACTCGGGTACAATTAAGTGCATAAATAGTCATTTGCCTTTTGAGCAGGAAGCCAGTTTCTCCTATTTCTAAATGCCAGTTGAATAACTGCCATTGGTCCTCACCTCCATGTGCTGTCATTGTTAGGGACTGTTTCTTCATTGATCACCAGAAGCCTGTCCTTTTGTGGTGATGTCACAAGGATGAAGTGCTGTGGGGACCAGTGTCTCCAGAAGTGTCCCAGACTAGCAGGGGCATCACTGCAAGAGGACAAGATTTTTCCTATGGTCTGGTAAATTATTAATGCCACTCCTTTCTTATTTAAAGGTGTCATAGTTTGGGGAAAGAAATTACATAGTTACCTTAGGTTTAAGGTCACTGTACTACTAATTCACATTGAAGCTGTTCCCTCCACCCCCAGTCATACTCACTTAAGTACAGTAGTTTTTCCAGAAAACTGAAATTAGCTTTTGCTAGTGAATCCCCAGACATGTGGTTTAGCCTGAGTCACAAGCTAGATGCCTCCCTTCCTCAGGACAATATTATTTTGGGGACCTCATTGTTGTTCTAGTTCTTACTAATTCTTATGGTCTTAATCCACCCCAATGGGTTTCCCTAACTTAAAGAATCACATTTGCAGACTACATCCTGGAAACCTCTGGATGCATTATGGAAATGGATCTACTGTTTTCCCCATGATTAACTTCTCATACTAGCTCTCTCACAAGACATAGCAGTTTTGATAAAGTCCCCAAAATTCGGTAATAGATAATTCCAGGGCAATGGCCATCTTCTTGCTCTATATAGCGGTAACCAAGGGGGTCATCCACTCATGTGATCTTCACAAGACAACAAAATAGCAATTTTTCTCATTTAAGACAATATATTCCTCAACAATAAAAAGACAAACAACCCAAATTAAAAATTGGCAAAAGATTTGAACAAACATTTCTCCAAAGAAGATGTACAAATGGCCAATGAACACATAAAAAGATGCTCTACATCATTGGGTGTTAGTGAAATTCAAATTAAAACCACCGTGAGCTAACCTTCACACCCTAACATTAAGATAGCTATAATCAGACTGGGCATGGTGGCTCGTGTCTGTAATCCCAGCACTTTGAGAGGCTGAGGTAGGAAGTTTTCTTGAGCCCAAGAGTACCAGAGCAGTTAGGGCAACATAATGAGACCTCGTCTCTACAAAACAATAGCCAGGGATGGTGGTGTGGTTCCAGTTACCCAGGAGGCTGAGGTGGGAGGATTGCTTAAGCCCAGTGGGTCAAGGCTGTAGTGAGTTGTGATCACACCACTGCAGTCCAGTCTGGGTGACAGAATGAGACCTTGTCAAAAAATAAAAAATATAAAAGGATAGCTATAATAAAAAAGACAGACAGTACAAGTGTTGATGAAGACATTAAGAAATTTGAATTTCCATACATCACTAGTGTTGTAAAATGGTGCAACCAGTTTGAAAAATAGTCTGGCAGTTTCTCAAAAAGTTGAACATAGAGTTACCATATTGAGGGGTGGAGTTGGAGGGACTTCTTGAGCCATTTCAGGGACTTTTGCAAAAGAACCCTGTGACTCAGGGTTTTGAGTTCTTAATCAATTGTGTGAGGGATTCAAAATTAACCACTCCAAGGGAGGACTGAAAAAAGAACCACTCTCAATGAACAAAAAGAAAGAAAGGGGAGGGGGTAACACAGAGATATAAGCCCTAGCCACCTGAGCCAGCAATGGCAAACCTTGCAGGTCCCATTCCACCATGTGGAAACTTTCCTTTCACTTTTTTCAATAAACTGCACTGTGGCTCACTCTCCTGGTCTGTGGACTCTTTTTGAGCTGTAACACTCACCACCAATGTCTGCAGCTTCATTCTTCAAAGTTAGCAAGACCACGAACCCATCAAAAAAAAACCTCCTGACTTATTGTGAGGGCTCGTCCAGGATTTCCAAGGTGGTGAGTAACATTGGACCTCTTTCTTTCTTCCTTCCTTCCTTCCTTCCTCCCTCCCTCCCTCCCTCCCTCCCTCCCTCTCTCTTTCTTTCTAGTGCCAGTGCGATTAACAAGGCTGATTTGCACTTTGCTAGAGTGTAACTCCCATGAAGTATTAAGATATGCATGCCAGCTTTGGGATTATCTTATTTAAAGGTCACTTTAATTGCCTCTTTTTCACTAAGTGGGGCCCCAGTTGCTTTCTGGTAGTCCCTTAAGTTCACGTTCCTTGCTGAAGTTGATTTGGGACACCCATTTGTTCCTTACATTGATGGACTTATTGGACACAATCTGGGTCACATGTTCCAGGAAAATGGGCTTAAGTATGTCTAACACCCAAAGGTTTCAGGAAGGCCTAAGTATGTCTAATACCCAAAGGTTTCA
>NW_022297219.1:0-1112 GCF_002776525.5 Piliocolobus tephrosceles
GGCCAGGAGCCCAGGGCATCCTCTAGAAGCTGGAAAAGTCCTGGAAACAGATTCTCCTCAGAGCCCCCAGAAGGAATCTGGCCTGGCTGGCACCTTGATTTTAGCACTCTACAATTCATTTTGGACATCTGACTCCAGACCAGGGAAATAATCAATGTGTAATGTTCATTTGTGACAGCAGCCACAGGCAAGTCAAACAAGAGCCATGGGAGAGACTCCCTAGGATGTCCCGAGAGTCCCTCCCTGGCCCCACCCACAGAAACACAGGCCTGACCACTGCTGGTGCCCCCACCCCTCTAACACCCTGCTCAGCAGGAACCATGCAGGAGGGGCTGGGTGTGTCTGGGCCATGTTCTCTCCCATCACACCTTCTCAGAGAGCAGCTGGAGCCCCAGACCCAGGGAGCCTCCCAGAGAAATTCCCAACACAGGACCTGGTTTTCCACCTGAGGATCAGGATCCAACAGAGAAGTGTTTCCCAAAAATGATGCTTCCTCCAAAGATGGCCAGTGACTTTCCGTGCCAAGCATCCGAGAGTATCTCCATGTCCTAGGGCTGCCAGGCAGTCACCTGTGTACATATCGGAGCTCAAATCCCATCAACAGTGAGGCCGTGGGTAAAACACATTCCCACTTTTAATTATGAAGAGATGCCTGGCCTCAGCATTGAAAACATCAACTTCCTTCGAGCAGACTTGTTTAATCTCTTAGAAATGATGGCGCACACCAGCCTGAACAACATGGTGAAACCCCATCTCTTACAAAAATTAGCCAGGCATTGTGGCACATACCTGTAATCCCAGCTACTCAGGAGGCCGAAGCAGAATTGGTTGAACATGGGAGGCAGAGGTTATGGTGAGCCAAGATAGTGCCATTGCACTCCAGCCTGGGAGACAGAGCGACACTCCATCTAAAAAAAAAACAAGAAAGATAGAAATGATGGAGCCTCTATTAACCCTTCTTGCACTGGTTCCTGGGGAGCTCTGAGCCTATCTCTGCAAGTGTCCTGATCCTCTTGCAGGCCTTTTATGTGTGTTTCATTTCTGGCTTCCTCCTATTTTTCTCATACATCTGAACCTGCTGTCAGGTGAAAAATCAAAGTGGGCCCAAAGTG
>NW_022297220.1:0-1471 GCF_002776525.5 Piliocolobus tephrosceles
CATAGCAACGCATCCCTCTGTCAAAATATTCATCATATTATTTTGAAATTCTCTGCTTAGGTATCTGTTTTTCCCACTAAGTTTAGAACTGGTTAAGGACAGGCTATGGGGTATGTATTTTATATATATATATACATACATACATACGTACATACATACATACACGCACACATATATTTATATATACACATTACCATTGTCAATGTACAATATACATTTATTTATATATATATACACACACATATATATTTCTCCCTCTCGATATATACACACACCACACACACACACATATATGAAATACACACACACACACTTCTACTGTCAAGCACAGAAAAACAAAACTAGGCAAGGGTTCTTTTAGTGTTCATGAAAAAATAGATGTGCTTAGTTGAGAGCGTCCTTAAGTTGCCAGGGGAAAGACAGGATGGATTCACAAAGGGAGATAGTGTTTTTTTTTCTTCTTCTTCTTTGTTTAACTCTTGTATTTGAAATAATCCAGACTTTTGGAAAATTTACAAAAATAGTACAGAGAATTCTCGTATGCTCTTCCCTCAGATTCCCCAAACATTTCACCCCATTTGTACTTTCTTTTTCTCTCTCTGTGGATATAATTTTTTTTTTTTCGGAAATGTTTGAGAGTAGAAAGTAGATTGCAGGGTAGGGTGAAAGGCGGAAGGAGAGAGGTGGATTGGGAGGCTTTTTTTTTTTTTTTTTTTTTTTTTGACTTTCTGAGATGCAGTTTCGCTCTTGTCACCCAGGCTGGAGTGCAATGGCACGATTTCGGCTCACTGTAACCTCTGCCTTCTGAGTTCAAGTGATTCTCCTGCTTCAGCCTCCCAAATAGTTGGGATTACAGGCTGCCACCACCATGCTCGGCTAAGTTTTTGTATTTTTAGTAGAGGGGTTTCACCATGTTGGCCGGGCTGGTCTTGAACTCCTGACCTCTGATGATCCACCTGCCTTGGTCTACCAAAGTGCTGGGATTACAGGCGTGAGGCACTGTGCCTGGCGATTGGGAGGCTTTGGCAGTTACCCAGAGCGCTATGATGAGGGCTGCACCTGGTTGGAAATGATGAGGAAGGTGAGAAGTGGTTAGGTCTGGCATATATATTTTGAAAGGGAGTTTAAGTGGGTTGGATGGCAAGAGAGAGAAAAAGAAGTTTTAAGGATGATGTCAAGGATTTTGGCCTGAGTAACTGTTATTGGGATCAGGAAGACTGGGAGGAGTGGGTTATAGCAGGGGGAATCAAAAATGCGTTTTGGGCATGCTAAATTTGAGGTCCAAAAAGAGATGTCAAGAAGTGTTGGCGGTGGCTCACGCCTGTAATTCCAGCACTTTGGGAGGCCAAGGTGGGCAGATCACCTGAGGTCGAGTTCGACACCAGATTGATAATTAGTAAAATCGATCATTGATATTTAATGATTTATAATATTACTGCTTCTAATATCGCAGGGGGTGTACACCTACCTG
>NW_022297222.1:0-2663 GCF_002776525.5 Piliocolobus tephrosceles
CTCCCCGTGTTGGAATTCAACCCATTCTCCAGAAATCAGTTCAAATTTTATCACCAGAAAGCCTCTCTCAATTACCTCCACCCTCTTTCATTCTTTGGGCCATTTCTGCCATGATTTCTTACTTTTTTCTTTTTTGCTACATATTGGCATAGGTACATTTGATCTCCACTTCCACTCAAATGTGAAGTTACTGCGGGCAATCCCTGTGGGTATAGTCATATCCCAAGAGTCCTGGGCAGAGGCTGTCCCTCTTTCACCCAGGCTGGAGTGCAGTGGTGCAACCAGAGCTTACTGCAGCCTCGACCTCCTGGGCTCAAATGATCCTCTCACCTTAGCCTTTCCAGTAGCTGGTACTAAAAGGCAGGCACCCCCATGCTTGGCTAAATTTTATATTTTCATAGAGATGGGGTTTCACCATGTTGCCTTGCTTGGTCTCAAACAATCCACCTGCTTCAGCCTCTCCACATCCTGGAATGACAGCGTGAGCTACCACACCTGGCCACATGCTGAATACTTTAGAGTCATTTATGCCTGATGCTTCCAGGGCATGCAGAAGTATGGTGGCATTAACCGACACATTAACCAACTGCCTCGCTTATTTTTCTTTTGACTCAGTTTATAAATTTTCTTAATTTAAATTTTAATTTCAACATGAATACATCTTTGAAATAAATAATCTCTTTGAATGTTTAACATAATGTAGAGGAAATTGACAAATGGACATCTCTACTTCATTTTCCATCTCAAAATAGGGTAGAAATACACTCCCCTAAAGTGATCCCCTGTATTACATAGTCATCTTGCTGTGATTAATGTAGAATGTTTCTGCAATATCACGTGCATGACAGGGCATATCCGAAAAACATTTGAGTGAAAGTAATACTAGATTCTAGAAAGTATCTAGACACTTAGGAGCAGCCGGTGATGATGTTAATTAATAATAACAATGTCAAGGGGCTGGTTTTGCCCTTCCCTAATAAACATAAAGAGCATAGAAACTCAGCAAATTTGCTCTTATTGTCTTCATTGTTTGGATTTTGAGTCAGTAAATGCTTTCCACAGGGGTCATCTTGTGAGTCATCCTGTCATTTTGCTGTGTCCCATCTTCATCCTTACACTTTTCCCTTTCTCCTCCTTTGGCGTGTATTAAGAGAAGTATTATGCTGATGAAATGCCCTCTCCTGACTTGCCATCTATTAGAACTTCCCTCAGTTTTAAAAATGCTTCTTGATATGGCTTGGATTTGTGCACCCTCCACTCCCAATCTCATGTGGAATTGTAATAGCCAGTGTTGGAGGAGGGGCTTGGTGTAAGGTGATTGGATCACGGAGGTGGTTTCTAGTGGTTTAGCCTCATCCCCCTAGTGCTGTCTGAAGAGAAAGTTCTCCTGAGATCTGCTTGTTTAAAACGTGTGTAGCACCTCCCCTGACTCCTTTCAGCCATGTGAATATGTGCTTGCTTCCTTTTCCCCTTCTGCCATGATTGTAAGTTTCCTGAGGCCTCCCTATAAACGTAAGCCTGTACAGCCCACGGAACTGTGAGCCAATTCAATCTCTTTTCTTTTTCAATTACCCAGTCTCAGGTATGTCTTTATAGCACTGTGAGAACAGACTAATACACTCCTCCTCAGAAAGCATTCAATTTAGCTATATCTAAACGTATGCCAGCTGTCCTGGGGGATTATCTTAGCCAATCATTCTTCCTCTTCAGCAAGATCTATTTGCCTATGTAGGTAAACTGTATCAAGGAGGTTTGGGCTACAGATTATTTCATCAGCCACATAATAAGCAAAATACCCCAAAGGTAGTTTTTTGGTCGTCTCCCTCCTGCCACACTCCACTCTCAAGTAGACCCTGGCGTCTGTTACTCTCCTCTCTGTGTCCATGAGTTCTCATTGTTTAGTTCCCACTAATGAGCAAGAATATGTGGCTTTTGATTTTCTGTTCCTGCATTGGTTTGCTCAGGATACTGGTCTCCAGCTCGATCTGTGTTGCTGCAAAGGAAATGGTCTCATTGAAAAAGACATTTCGCACACTGTTGGTGAACACATTTCAAACATTAATTTAGTAGCATATTCACACACACACATATATAACATAGTAAGGATATGTATGTTAAGGATATTTATATAGATTTGTTACATATATACTTATGTATAAGGACATTTATTACAGCATCATTATATCAAAAAGGTGGATCCTTTTCCGTAGGAAATCATCATTATCAAAAGTAAATCCTTACCAATAGGAAATAGCTCAATTTTCATTCCCAGAAAATAATGTAGTATGCAACCGTTTTTTACAAATGAGGTTAGATCTAGAGTATACTGATTATTTCACAATTAAAATGTATTTAAAGCCTTTAGTTTCATAACATATCTTAAGATAACTTTGTTAGAATTCTTGTAATATCTGCTGTGTTGCAAATGGAAGCTACATGCTACATTGACACTGTACCTTGATTGCTAGTTATTAAATTTTGTTGTCAGTGCCTGAGTGCTGAAATATTGGATCTTCAATCTGAGTATTGCCAAGGAACTGTACATGGGGATCTATATTTAATATAAACGTTTCAGTATATTGGGTAAAACTTTTATTAAAATACATCAAAGGATCATTCATCTACTAAACCAGGAGTTGGCCAGATTTTTCTGCAAAGAGCCA
>NW_022297223.1:0-7161 GCF_002776525.5 Piliocolobus tephrosceles
TCCAGCCAGCAGCTGCTTTGCCATGTGGCCTCTGATGAGTCTCTCCAATCTCTGGACCTCAGTGTCCCCCTCTCTGGAAAGAGGTCAGCAGTGGGGACCCTGTCAGCCCCCAGAACACTGCTTGAAAGCAACTCAAGGTGGCCTGGACACTCGGACTGACCATTATGAGGACATTTCTCAGAGCCAGGGGCTGGGACAGAGCCAAGCTCCTGCAATCGGCTGACTGCTTGGGTCCCTCTGTCCCATTGCCCAGGGCACCCTGGACCCCACACTCACGTAGGCTGCGTGCACTGCCGCTCGGCGCTCTGTACGCCCACGCCACAGCTCCAGGAGCAGATGGACCAGGCGCTCCAGCCGGATCAGCCACCATCCATGGCCTTGGACCCACAGCCCACAGACATGCACTCCTCATTGAGACACCACTACCAAGACAGATGGAGGTAGAGCCACCCCACCCCCCAGCCTATCATCCTCACCCTAGTGAGAACAAGGTGGGTGGGAAGGCTGAGAAAGGCACAGAGGGGAAGGATGGAAGGTGAGAGAGGCCCCTTTACAATCATCACAATCATCTGTGACTCAGACCACAGGGAGGAGCTGAGCAGGGAGTAAAACAGCCCACGTGCTGACTCAGCTGAAGACACCCTGGGGAATCATGGAATCAAGTCCTGGCCCCAATGCCTCTGCTTTGCAGATGGGGCCTTGGGCTGTAGAGAGTGCAGGGCTCTGCTAGGAGCACAAGCAAGACTGTGAGCCGGGGCTGACCCCAGGGCCTGGTTACAGCAGGTCTGGCCCCTCTAACACCCACCGCCGGGACTGGGGACATCCCTTACCTTATTCTCCCCACACTGGGTGCCGTCCACGGCTGCATCCAGCTTGGCGTGACAGGTGGTCCCCACAGAGCACCAGAGTGTGTGGCAGACATTCTGCAAGGAGGAGGGCATGGGCCATACCCTCACCCCCTCCCAGTGCCACCACCCTCCCTGCCCCCTCCCTGTCTCCAAGGGTCCCCTGGGCACCCCTCCACATGGCAGGGACCCACAGACCCCCAGAGGTCCCTTCTTGTGTGCTTGCTCCCACCTTCCTCCCCGGACCATGTGGTGGTGTGGGGCGCCTGGGGCTGCACTCCTCAGAGCGGTCCCCAGCTGTCCACACCTCTCCCGGCCCAGCCCCTCCTCTGGAAACACTCCCGTTAGAAGATCACTTCAGGCAGTCTTCTCCAGGATAAATAGACCCTCCCCACTGGGGTCCCTTTTCCCTCTTATGAGCCAGCTCCAGAGAGGCTAAGAGACTTGCCCGAAGCGTCACAGTTTGTCCATGGTTGACCCAGAATTCAGAGCTGGGTCTGTGGCCGCCCATCCCTGGCCTCTCCCACAGGTCACTTGACATCTCACAGTATCACTCGGGGGCACAGCCCAGGCCAGGTGAGGTTACTCCCGGGCTGGCATCCATGGGCTGGTGAGAGCTGTCCCCTGAGCCCTCCTGCTGGGTCCCCACACCCCCTCACCCACACCCGCCCCACTCACATCCATGTCCTCACAGAAGGCAGAGTAGGCTCCGTACTGGAGGCGGCACTGGTGGCTCACATCATAGAGGACGCCAGGTGGCACTGAGGAGAAGTTGATGATGTCCTTGGCAGGAGGGTCATCCAGGCACAGGCCCCACCCATGGCTAGAGATGGGATGGGAGGATGGAGGGGGCGCAGCCTGGAAGACCCATTGGAGAAGCCTTGGTGGGGCCAGGAGAGGAGGAGAGGTGGGAAGGGGCACAGAGTCCTACAACTGTAGGAAACTCTAGCCTCCCCTCTCTGCTCAGCCGATCCTCCACCCACAGCCAGCAGCAGAGGCCCTCCCAGCCTCTCTCATCTCACCTCTTGGGCACTCCAGCTGGCTAAACAACCCCAACCCCAATCCCAGGCCTCTGTACACACTGCCAGGGCCCTTCCCTCAAGGCCTCCTGAACCACAAAGTGTAGGTGGTAAGTCACCCAGGTGCCGAGGCAAGAGATTGAGGGCATGAGCTGTTCCAGTATAATAAAATATATAAAATAACAATAGTTGTACTAGATATAGATAATAGATATGACTATGTATGAATATCATTAATCATCAGTTTGTAGCAATTACTCTTTACTCCAATATTATAATAATCCTTGCTCTACAATTATAACCTAGGAAAAACCAGGCCATACAGAGACAGGAGCTAAGGGTACATAGTGAGAAGTGACCAGAAGACAAGAGTGTGAGCCTTCTGTTATGCCCGGGCAGGGTCACTACAGGGCTCTTTGGTCTAGCAGTAACGCCAGAATCTGGGAAGACACCTGTTGCCAAGTGGACCATGGTCTAGCGGTAGCATCAGTGTCAAGGAAAAACACCTGCTACTTAGCAGACCAGGAAAGGGAGTCTCCCTTTCCCCGGAGGAGTTCAAAGAAGAGTCAACTCCTCCACCTCTTGTGGAGGGCCTGACATCAGTCAGGCCGACCCACAGTTATCCGGCGTCCTAACTATCTCTCTCTGATGCTGTGCTTCAGTGGTCATGCACCTAGTCTGCCTTCATGTTCCATCCTGTACACCTGGCTCTGCCTTTTAGATAACAGTAGTGAATTAGTGAAAGTACTAAAAGTCTCTGATATGCAGAAATAATGGTGTACGCTGTCTCTTTCTCTCTCCTCTCTTTCTCTCTGCCTCGGCTGCCAGGCAGGGAAGGGCCCCCTCTCCAGTGGACACATGATTCACGTGACCTTTTCAATCATTGGAGATGATTCACACTCCTCACCCTGCCCCTTTTGCCTTGTATTCAATAAATAACAACGTAGCCAGGCATTCAGGGCCACTACCGGTCTCCGCGTCTTGGTGGTAGTGGTCCTCTGGGCCCAGCTGTCTTTTCTTTTATCTCTTTGCCTTGTGTCTTTATTCCTACAATCTCTCGTCTCTGCATATGGGGAGAAAAACCCACTGACCCTGTGGGGCTGGACCCTACATATGGCACCCAATGTGGGGCTCTCCCTCGCTGTGTGAAGTTGCACCCTGAGTGCAGAATCAGCAGAGGATTTTGATGAGAGATTCCTGAGGATTGTGGTCAACAAGCTTGGTGGTAAGCTTGAGCACTCATAGTATTCCGGGGACACCATGGGACAGGCCAGTACTAAGAACTTGGCTTATTTAAACTTTATAAAAACCCTCCTGTATTATCTCAACCCTGTCCCTGTTCAGCCCTGCTGTAGGGCTCTCAACCTTCTGCCTGTTTGGCCCAGTAATGAGGCCCTCAACCCTATCCCTCCACAGCCTCGTTTTCTCATGCCTGTTTCTTTTCCTCTGAATCAGACTTGGCTAGAGTCACAGGCTCCCTTGAAGCCTGGCTCTTTTCCTAAGTTATAATTGTAGAGCAAGGATTATTATAATATTGGAGTAAAGAGTAATTGCCACAAACTAATGATTAATGATATTCATACATAATCACATCTATTTATATCTAGTATAACTATTCTTATTTTATAATAATTTATTGTACTGGAACAGCTTGTGCCCTCAATCTCTTGCCTCGGCACCTGGGTGGCTTGCCGCCCACACAGCCCTGTTAAAATGTTTTTTGTGTGAGTTCCCGCATAGTATTTCAAGGTGGCCTAGCAGGAGAATGAATCAGGGATTGCTAGCTTTCCACCAACATAGCTTGGAAGTTCCTTTAACTCTTTCACAGAGATAGAGTCCCTCTGTACCTAGTTTTATGCTGTTCCCACTTTCCCGTTTTTCTTGGAAATTTCCAACTTATCTTCCAAGATTCAGCTGCCCTGTCTATCCTGTCCATAAGGAAGACTTTCCTGAACTCCTAGGCTGAATGTCTTGCATTGTTCCCTGTTTCAATCTCTATTTTCACACCTGTTATACCGAGTGTTAGATTATGGGGAAACACCATTATTCATCTTCAGTCTTTATCCCATGGTAAATTGCCTCTGGAAACTCTAGTAGATGTCTTATTAAGGGTGACCTTTGTCCAGAGAGGTGACCACCCCGTTAAATTACAGAGGGATTTGAATATCCAGCATTGGAATATAGGCCAGGATGACAGAATGCTGTAGTATTCCCTTACTTTTAATTCTGATTATACAATATTGTTTTGTATTTAAAAAGTAAGAACATCTACTATACATAAGTAGATGTATACATCTACCTATACATAAGGTAAACCTAGACAAGATTTTATTAAAATGCTCTCTTCGAAAAAAAATTAGGTACAGAAATGATTTCTTGAAAATCTATTCCTTTTATTGATTTTATTAATGTTGCATAGAAATATAAAGTTTCACACACCATACTTTTACTAATAAATGTAAATAAGAACAAATTACTTTTGAACGATTAAAATAACCAAATATTGGCCGGGCGCGGTGGCTCAAGCCTGTAATCCCAGCACTTTGGGAGGCCGAGACGGGCGGATCATGAGGTCAGGAGATCGAGACCATCCTGGCTAACACGGTGAAACCCCGTCTCTACTAAAAATACAAAAAATTAGCCGGGCGAGGTGGCCGGCGCCTGTGGTCCCAGCTACTCGGGAGGCTGAAGCAGGAGAATGGCGTGAACCCGGGAGGCGGAGGTTGCAGTGAGCTGAGATCCCGCCACTGCACTCCTGGGCGACAGAGCAAGACTCCGTCTCAAAATAAATAAATAAATAAATAAAAATAAAATAAAATAAAATAAAATAAAATAAAATAACCAAATATTGATGATTTTCAATAGAGCAGTTTTGGAATAACTCTGAAGCCATGAAAGACTAAAATTCACTTTATGCTAAAATAAATCATATTCTCCCATAATGCAATTATTTAATTTGTTTTTTTAAAAAAGAAACCACCCAATAAGAGTTTAATTCATTAGGACATTTTTAGCATTTCTCAATGCAATAGAGTGTTTCTACTATACTTCCTGGCATCATTCCTGTACTTAGCACTTATCTTCACACTGGAAGAGGTGAACCAGGTGATTATGCCCCCTGCTGGGGCTGGTTCTGCCTCTGAACAGTGACTTGGCATGGCAATTAGGTTCAAAATTACCTACATTTACCCTAAAGATTTCTTCAGAGCTGTCAGTCTTCCTGAAACTTCCTAAAACTACCCTACCAAATACTTTTTCCTTTCTGCAATACTGTTACTCAAACCACTGTATTTATCCCATTCCGAGCTTTCCATTCTCTGTTAACAATTTCTCAGGTGTTCATGAAGTTTTAAAGGACAAGACTCCTCTCAGAAGCACATACTACTGAGAAGCTCAAAGCAAATTAGGCTATTTTACAATCCTTGCTACAGGCCAGAAAATGAGGATTGAGTAAGTAATTTTCCTCATTTGAAAAGGAGAAAAAGGAGATTGAGTGATTTTTTTAACAATCCTCTACATTTATCCTTGTACTTTAAGGACTAAAATGTACCATATAGTCTGATGCTCAAAACCAACTCTTTTTGAGAACAGACATCATTTTACAAATAAAGATACTGAGGCTCAGAGTCACTGTCTAAGGTAATACAAATAGAAATCTATATTATTAGAACTTGAACTCAGGCTGGGTATAGTGGCTCATGCCTGTAATCCCAGTGCTTTGGGAAGCCAAGGCGGGATTCAAGAGCAGCCTGGCCAATATATTGAACAGCCTGGCCAATATAGCAAGAACCTGTCTCTACAAAGCATATTTAAAAAAAAATAGCCAGATGTGGTGGCACACCCTTGTAGTCCCAGCTACTTGGGAGGCTGAGGTAGGAGGATCACTTGAGCTCAGGAGGCTGAGGCTGCAGTAAGCATCACGTCACCAGACTCCAGCATGGGTGACAGTGAGACCCTGTCTCTAAAAATAATGATAATTAGTTAGAACTTGAACTCAAGTCCTTTGATTCCCAGCACACAGAGCCTTTCCTTGCCACACCACAGTGCCTCTTGCTAACCTGAACATGGTGAGGAGCAGTGCAGCAGTCTGTATACCACCAACCAAAACTTGACTCAGTAGATGCTATGTAGATGCACGGAAGCCTGAGTAAAATGAATCCTATTATCTTGGAAGAGGAATCCACATATCATTTTCAATGTTGTTCTAGATAATTCTGATGTGCTTGATAAATGACAACTGGTATATGAATAACCATACAATTGCCATAATTATAAACAGAATTACAAATGATAATAGACTAGGGACAAGCTACTAAGCAGTATGTTGAATATTAAGAGTTCACATGGGAATGTATATTATTGAACCTTCTGAAATGCATATTAAAGAACAATCTTGATTAAAATATCAATACAAAATGGTTTTAAGATTCTGAGTTTTTATAATACATTTTCCAATTTTCTTGTTTAAAAATATAAAAAATGATTTATTATATCCTTTTTTTCACGACAAAAATTGAGTTTTCTCTTGGAGAAACAATTACTTGCTAGTAGCTTCCTTTTAAGCATATTTTGGTTATCAGAAGAAGGTCTTCACTGTGGGAGAAATTTTGTGAAAGAATTTATGACCTTGGGAATTGGCATTTTCAAAAATATAACCTGGAGGAGACAAGTAACTTGCTGGGCAAATTTCCTGTTTTTTTTCGGTGTGTACTCTACAGAGTACATGGTCACATCATCAAATGGAACAGAACTCTTAAAAGCAATATTTAAAGGTTTGCAACTCTCTGTTGGAATCAATTTGTGTGGCACATAGTGAGATCTGAAAGTGCTCAAACCATCAAATTTTCCAGATGGGTTGGGAATCTGCTCCTGCTTCTTAATAAGTCCTTGATGACAATTTTCCCATGCTGGAAAATCTTCCTTCATGGTGCTTTTTCCTGGGAAAGGAAAATTGTTACTTTTTCTATGAGAAACTGGCCTGATGGGAACTACACGGTTGGCCTGACATGGAACATAGTCAGGATGGCTTGTGCTGTTTAATAGCATGCTACCTGTAGGAGGCACATACTCTGGTACTTTCTTGACCTCAGGTGATGGGATTTCCCATGGTTGAAAACATTCACGGAATTCAGTGTTTCCTTCAAACTGAGCATTCTGGGTCACTCTGGTGTGTACAGGTCTGCAAATTTTTGCAGTTTCACCAATAAGACCCTGCAAGTCATACCGGTGAGTTGTGAGACCCTCAAAGCATTGGTCAGTTGATTTGCAAACTTCTTTTGGCCTTTCAAACTTGAGTT
>NW_022297224.1:0-665 GCF_002776525.5 Piliocolobus tephrosceles
ACTTTTGCCATTAGCTAATCCTTCTTTAAATCTTGCTAATTACAATAGCATCAAAACATTTATTTATGGCTTACTATTTGTCAGGCGCTATTCCAAAAGCTTTTTTTGCAGTGCTTTATTTAATTCTCACAAATTCCCTAGAATGTAGGTATTATTATTATCAACTGCATTTACTGCTAAGAAAATTGAGACACAAAAGCGAGAACAACCATGCCCAAGATCACACAGCTAGTAAATGTTAGAGCTGAGAACTGAGCTTACAAACCCAAAATAACATCCTAAGACCCCCATATCACTGGACGGACACCCTCTTGGCCAAGGGGACCCCAAAGAACCCTGAAAAACTGAATTCCCCGCCATAATGGGAAGGGAGTTCAGACATGCTTCATTATATTCCCTCATTTTTTGGAATTTCGGCACAACTGACAAACATTGAATTTAAAATAAAGATTATCACAATATAGGAGTTAAAAAGAATTTATTTAGGCAGGTAGTGAGGGTAATGAAGTCCTCAGTAACGTTTTTATTTAATGAAAAGCAACCCCAAAATCATTTCTTTTCAAGTAAAGAGGAGCCGGTAAAATCGAGCTGCAGACATAGAAAAAAAAAGCTGGAAGCTTGCACGGGTAAATGCTGGCAGCTGTGCCAATAGGACAAGGCTACCT
>NW_022297224.1:765-3778 GCF_002776525.5 Piliocolobus tephrosceles
TTGCACGGGTAAATGCTGGCAGCTGTGCCAATAGGACAAGGCTACCTGGGGGCTAGGCTCGTTCAACATACCAGCTCCATCTTCCCTTTTCCTGGCTAACCACATGTGCTGTAAGAAGCAGACAACATGGTGCCCATCAAGCACAAAATCCATTCGCATAATAAAAAGATTAGGGTGGGGTGGCCAGCTTCTTAATGCACTATGTAAATATCACGCCTAGTCCTACGAATCTTTGGGCTTTATGTAAATCAGACACCGCTTCCTCAAGCTAGTCTATAAAACCCCACGCACTCTGCCACGGACTGAAAGTCCTACTTCGGCACCCCTCTCTCTACAGGAAAGAGAGCTATTCTTTTTTCTCTTTCTTTCGCCTATTAAACCTCCCCTCTTAACCTCATTTTTGTGTGTCTCCGTCTTCGATTTCCTTGGTGAGAGACAACGAGTCTTGGGCATTTCCCTAGACAAACGATGCTCCTTCAGTAAGACTGACAGTACAGACTCTTTGTGACAATGCTATATCAAATTCCAGTGTGATCCTGGTACAGCATCGCATGACAGCAGACCTTGAAGGAAGTCAAAATATTTTATCCCAAAATATATTTCTTTGACATGTTTTGAAATGATCCTGCAAATCTGTCTCTTGTGTGAGAAATTTGCACCTGTAGAAAATCCCATTAATGCAGCCAGATCTTTATTTTCTAGGTCTTTCCTGGATCTAGGAGAGATGAAATGAGATCCTGAGGTCTTCAAGGTCTGAAAAGACACATTTACCATCTCTTCTCTTTTTTTTCTTTTTTATCATACTTTAAGTTCTAGGGTACATGTGCACAAGGTGCAGGTTTGTTACATATGTATACTTGTGCCATGTTGGTGTGCTGCACCCACCAACTCGTCATTTACATCAGGTACAACTCCCAATGCCATACTCCTCCCTCCCCATAATAGGCCCCGGTGTGTAATGTTCCCCTTCCAGAGTCCAAGTAATCTCATTGTTCAATTCCCGCCTATGAGTGAGAACATGCTCTGGAAGGGGAACATCACACACCGGGGCCTATTATGGGGAGGGGGGAGCAGGGAGGGATGGCATTGGGAGTTGTACCTGATATAAATGATGAGTTGATGGGTGCTGACGAGTTGCTGGGTGCAGCACACCAACATGGCACAAGTATACATATGTAACAAACCTGCACATTGTGCACATGTACTCTATAACTTAAAGCATAATTAAAAACAATAATAATAATAATAAAAAAAAAGAAAATGTGGCACATATACACCATGGAGTACTATGCAACCATAAAAAAGGATGAGTTCATATCCTTTGTAGGGACATGGATGCAGCTGCAAACCATCGTTGTCAGCAAACTATCGCAAGAACAGAAAACCAAATTACCATCTATTCTTTCTGTAGCCTGCCACCTGGGGGCTTCACTTATGTAACAAGAACCCTGGTCTTCACAATCTCCCTTATGTTATTTCAGGCATTTTTTTCTACTGATTGCAAGTCTTTAAATAAAGCTTAACTCTTTCAATCAATTGTCAAGTAGAAAATTTTTGAATCCACCTATGACTTGTAAACACACCGTCTCTTCAAGATTTCCCATCTCTTTAGCTGAACCAATGTATACCTTACATGTATTGATTTATGTTTTGCCTGTAACTTCTGTTTCCCAAAATGTATAAAACTGAACTGTAAACTGACTGCCTCAGGCACACCTTCTCAAAATCTCTTGAGACTGTTCCCCAGGTCATGGTCTCTCATCCTGGGTCAGAATAAACTTCTTTAAATATTTTACTGTACTTGGTTCTTCAACTAACCAGCTCATGGACTGACTTACAGACATACCCACCCAATTATTGTGCTAAACTCCTCAGTTGATAGAAGTGCCCAGAATAGAAATGTTCATTACCATCTCTTCACCTGATATGTGGCATCCAGCCCAAAGCCTGCTTTCTCTATGACATTCCGTTTCACATCCTCTATCCCATCCTAGGAAGTCTTAGGATTTGTCTATTTATTTAGTACATATGAAATATTTTTTGTTAAAAAAATTGTAAACAAGTCTTTATAAGCATAGTAATTTTACAGTTTTGCGCTCTTGTTTTTAAGGATCATTTGCTCGTTGTAAAAACTTTAAGAATTTAAAATTTATGAAAAACACAGGTGTGACTCTCCCCAAAACAAAACCTTGTTAAGTTTTTCATCTGTATCCTTCCAGTGGGATAATATGTGTGAGCAAATCAGTGTTTGATCGTACTTTTATTACATAAAAGAAATTATTCACTATACATTGTTTGTGACTTTTTCTTTTCCACGTAAAAATATACCTTAGACATATTTCAACATCTACAAATACTAATTTCCTTAATTCATTTCAATAATTACAGAGGTTTCTGTTGTATGCAGATAATATCCTTCACGTAAACAATGATATAGTAATGAACATTTATATTATTTTGAAACTGTTTTCATTGAAAAAATGCTGCAATAAACTCTTCACATAAATAACCTGACATTTTTTGACAGTGTATCCGGTGGAAATTTTTCCAGTAAACATTCAAAGGATGCATACTTTTTATAATAGATACTGACAAATTACTCTCCAGTGGCTTAAAAATTTACACTTTATCAACTGTGTGAGTGAATGACAGTTTCTCTGCAAATTCCACACCAGATATTAACTATTTTTGACAAATGGAAAGAGCAGAAGTGTTATATTCTCTATGTTTCTTGTTTGTTTGCATCTTCCTAATGACTTGTTTTTCGGCAAGATTAGTGGCGGAAGTGGGCAATGTAAGGCAATACGTGTGAAATGGAAAATCACTTTATATAGTAAGAATGTCCCTACAGGGCAGAGCCAAGAATTGTGGGGGAAAATGGATTGGGACCTATTCGTAAGGAGCAAAATAGAGGCCTAATGGAGAAATATCCTTACTCTCTGGGTAGCTGGATCTAACATTTCCCTGGAGATCTTCAGAATTATTAGGAATAAGTCTTCTATGTACAACTTTG
>NW_022297225.1:0-1766 GCF_002776525.5 Piliocolobus tephrosceles
GTTCCGGGTGAGCTTGGGCTCCGAAGACACCCAGTCAGGGAGGGACCCGTAGGGAAGGGCACCGGCCCCTTAGGCCCTTCGCAATAGGGATCTGAAAAAGGTCTTGAAAGTGGATCAAAGGGAAAGAAGGAAATCCTAGGAGATTTCCTATCCGAAGGCACCATGAAGAGAAAGTCCGCCTCCTCTGGGCCGCGTCCTCACGATACAGGTGAACCGAGTTCCGGTCTCCATTGGAGACCAGATCAGTTGACTTTGGCTTGACACCTAGTGAAGAAGCCACTTTTGTCCTCCCCTGTTTAGCTCCTGATCCTGAAGCACTTCATTGTCTCTCCCGCGCTTTCGATGCATTACAGGGATGCAACTGGTAAATTTGTTTTTAATGCACTTACTTGAAGAATATTTTAAAGTATTTTTGCAAAGAAAAACGTTTCCTTTTGCACTGAAGACATTCAGATGTGAGGAAAATCACCAGGCTGTGGAAAGCAAATGCCGTTGAGAATGTCTCACAAACACAAATTAACACGTCAGCAGGTAGGTTTGACCCTCAGGTTGGGCACATTTTAAGTGCACTGTTGGAACTTAAGATGAATCTAGGACATTCATGATTATTATTTTTAGTTTTTTAGTAAAATTTAATATTTTAAATTTAAATACACATTCTAAAAATTGTATAAGCAACACAAGAAACCGGCTTTATGCCATATTTACAACCATAGGAAAGAAAGATGATACTTTAAATGACAATGCTTCCGCTGGGCGCAGTGGCTCATGCCTGGCGGATCACGAGGTCAGATCGAGACCATCCTGGCTAACACGCTGAAACCCCATCTCTACTAAAAATGCAAAATATTAGCTGGGCATAGTGGTGGGCGCCTGTAGTCCCAGCTACTCGGGAGGCTGAGGCAGGAGAAAGGCGTGAACCCGGGAGGCGGAGCTTGCAGTGAGCCCAGATAGCGCCATTGCATTCCAGCCTGGGCAACTGAGCAAGACACTGTCTCAAAAAAAAAAAAAAAAAAATTTATTTTTTTTTGACGTAATAAGTAAAAGTAATAATAATGAATCACAAAGCTTCTAGTGCATAAAGTAAAAATACGTAACGCTAGGAAAAAGGCCAGAAAGGGAGGTATAATGACACTTGAAAGCAGATTATGATAAATTAAAGATGTATCCCAGAAACCCTAAAGCAGCCTCTGAAATAAGAAAAAGAGTTATACCGAATAAAGCAACAAAGGAAAGAAAACGGAATTTAAAAATCTATGTAAACACTATGCTGGAACAACTACTTTCCAGGCCTCCACACCACTGGCCAATGAGAAGTGTACTTGTAGAATGATGACTGCAGCATTATCTGTAATCATAAAATAATAGGACCAAGGTAATTTTAAAGATATATGAAAAGGGTTTTATTTATTTAACAAACAGATAATTGAACAAACAACGGAAGCAAGTCCTTTGCCAAAAGAACACAGAGGGTCATAATGATGCTACTCCTCCAAGGATTTCAGGGTTCCCAGACGCCTAGTTTTCTGCCTAGTTCTTCTGGAAGATGTTATTCTCGGGGAGCAATAGGTCCTCGAGTTTGGGGCTCTTTCAGGCTCTATCTCCATTTCCCGATTCTGCTACAATAAACAAACAAACAAAAGCAATTCTCACTTGCAGAAGATCCCGCCGGTGCCTCTGCACGAGCCTTTCAGGAGGTCTGGATGTCTGCTCCACCGTTCCTCGGCTTCTTTCCCAGCTTTTGCTTTTCCCTTCCCCTGCGCTCG
>NW_022297227.1:0-169 GCF_002776525.5 Piliocolobus tephrosceles
CTAGAAAAAGTTGGAATTCTAAAATGGAAAGTGCCTAAGGCCATAAATTTTTTTTTTTTTTTTTTTTTTGGTTTCGAATATATGCCAGTAACATTTTTATTCCCAAAACCTCTGATCAGTTATTCACATTGTTACTTTTCTTTTTTTTTTTTTTTTTTTTTTTTTTTTT
>NW_022297227.1:269-1012 GCF_002776525.5 Piliocolobus tephrosceles
GTGAGCTCATTGTTCAGTTCCCACCTATGAGTGAGAACATGCGGTGTTTGGTTTTCTCTTCTTGTGATAATTTGCTAAGAATGATGGTTTCCAGCTGCATCCATGTCTCTACAAAGGACGCAAACTCATCCTTTTTTATGGCTGCATAGTATTCCATGGTGTATATGTGCCACATTTTCTTAATCCAGTCTGTCACTGATGGACATTTGGGTTGATTCCAAGTCTTTGCTATTGTGAATAGTGCCGCAATAAACATACGTGTGCATGTGTCTTTGTAGTAGCATAATTTATAATCCTTTGGGTATATACCCAGTAGTGGGATGGCTGGGTCATATGGTACATCTAGTTCTAGGTCCTTGAGGAATCGCCATACTGTTTTCCATAATGGTTGAACTAGTTTACAATCCCACCAACAGTGTAAAAGTGTTCCTATTTCTCCACATCCCCTCCAACACTTGTTGTTTCCTGATTTTTTAATGATTGCCATTCTAACTGGTGTGAGATGGTATCTCATTGTGGTTTTGATTTGCATTTCTCTGATGGCCAGTGATGATGAGCATTTTTTCATGTGTCTGTTGGCTGTATGAATGTCTTCTTTTGAGAAATGTCTGTTCATATCCTTTCCCCACTTTTGGATGGGGTTGTTTGTTTTTTTCTTGTATATTTGTTTGAGTTCTTTGTAGATTCTGGAAATGTGCCCTTTGTCAGATGAGTAGATTGCAAAAATTTTCTCCCATTCTGTA
>NW_022297228.1:0-454 GCF_002776525.5 Piliocolobus tephrosceles
GTGAGATGGTATCTCATTGTGGTTTTGATTTGCATTTCTCTGATGGCCAGTGATGATGAGCATTTTTTCATGTGTCTGTTGGCTGTATGAATGTCTTCTTTTGAGAAATGTCTGTTCATATCCTTTCCCCACTTTTGGATGGGGTTGTTCGTTTTTTTCTTGTATATTTGTTTGAGTTCTTTGTAGATTCTGGAAATTAGCCCCGTTAGTCAGATGAGAAGATTGCAAAAATTTTCTCCCATTCTGTAGGTTGCCTATTCACTCTGATGGTAGTTTCTTTTGCTGTGCAGAAGCTCTTTAGTTTAATGAGATCCCATTTGTCAATTTTGGCTTTTGCTGCCGTTGCTTTTGGTGTTTTAGACATGAAGTCCTTGCCCATGTTTATGTCCTGAATGGTACCATCTAGGTTTTCTTCTAGGGTTTTTATGGTATTAGGTCTAACATTTAAGTCTCT
>NW_022297228.1:554-1272 GCF_002776525.5 Piliocolobus tephrosceles
TATAAGGAGTAAGGAAAGGATCCAGTTTCAGCTTTCTACTTATGGCTAGCCAATTTTCCCAGCACCATTTATTAAATAGGGAATCCTTTCCCCATTTCTTGTTTCTCTCAGGTTTGTCAAAGATCAGATGGCTGTAGATGTGTGGTATTATTTCTGAGGACTCTGTTCTGTTCCATTGGTCTATATCTCTGTTTTGATACCAGTAACATGCTGCTTTGGTTACTGTAGCCTTGTAGTATAGTTTGAAGCCAGGTAGCGTGACGCCTCCAGCTTTGTCCTTTTGACTTAGGATTGTCTTGGCAATGCGGGCTCTTTTTTGGTTCCATATGAACTTTAAAGCAGTTTTTTCCAATTCTGTGAAGAAACTCATTGGTAGCTTGATGGGGATGGCATTGAATCTATAAAAAACCTTGGGCAGTATGGCCATTTTCACGATATTGATTCTTCCTATTCATGAACATGGTATGTTCTTCCATTGGTTTGTGTCCTCTTTTATTTCACTGAGCAGTGGTTTGTAGTTCTCCTTGAAGAGGTGCTTTACATCCCATGTAAGTTGGATTCCTAGGTATTTTATTCTCTTTGAAGCAATTGTGAATGGAAGTGCATTCCTGATTTGGCCCTCTGCTTGTCTGTTACTGGTGTATAAGAATGCTTGTGATTTTTGCACATTAATTTTGTATCCTGAGACTTTGCTGAAGTTGCTTATCAGCTTAAGAAG
>NW_022297229.1:0-1622 GCF_002776525.5 Piliocolobus tephrosceles
TTTTTTCAAGATTTTTAGTTTCTTTGCGCTGGGTACGTAATTCCTCCTTTAGCTCTGAGAGGTTTGATGGACTGAAGCCTTCTTCTCTCATCTCATCAAAATCATTCTCTGACCAGCTTTGATCCGTTGCTGGCAATGGGCTGTGCTCCTTTGCAGGAGGAGATGCGCTCTTATTTTTTGAATTTCCAGCTTTTCTGCCCTGCTTTTTCCCCATCTTTGTGGTTTTATCTGTCACTGGTCTTTGATGATGGTGACGTACTGATGGGGTTTTGATATAGGTGTCCTTCCTGTTTGATAGTTTTCCTTCTGACTGTCAGGACCCTCAGCTATAGGTCTGTTGGAGATTGCTTGAGGTCCACTCCAGACCCTGTTTGCCTGGGTATCAGCAGCAGAGGTTGCAGAAGATAGAATATTGCTGAACAGCGAGTGCACTGTCTGATTCTTGCTTTGGAAGCTTCCTCTCAGGGGTGTACTCCACCGTGTGAGGTGTGGGGTGTCAGACTGCCCCTAGTGGGGGATGTCTCCCATTTAGGCTACTCAGGGGTCAGTGACCCACTTGAGCAGGCAGACTGCCCCTTCTCAGATCTCAACCTCCGTGTTGGGAGATCCACTGCTCTCTTCAAAGCTGTCAGACAGAGTCGTTCGCGTTTCACAGGCTTCTGCTCCTTTAGCTGAGCCCTGTCCCCAGAGGCGCAGTCTACAGAGACCGGCAGGTTTCCTTGAGCTGCTGTGAGCTCCACCCAGTTCGAGCTTTACAGCGGCTTTATTTACCTACTTAAGCCTCAGCGATGGCGGGCGCCCCTCCCCCAGCCTCGCTGCTGCCTTGCGGTTAGATTGCCGCAGACTGCTGTGTTAGCAAGGAGAGAGGCTCCGTGGGCGTGGGGCCCTCCCGGCCAGGTGTGGGATATAATCTCCGGTGTGCCGGTGTTACAGCGCAGTATTGGGGTGGGAGTTACCCGATTTTCCAGTTGTTGTGTGTCTCAGTTCCCCTGGCTAGGAAAAGGGACTCCCTTCCCCCTCGTGCTTCCCAGGTGAGGCGATGCCTCGCCCTGCTTCAGCTCTCACTGGTCGGGCTTGCAGCAGCTGACCAGCACCGATTGTCCGGCACTCCCGAGTGAGATGACCCCAATACCTCAGTTGAAAATGCAGAAATCGCCGGTCTTCTGTGTCGCTGGCGCTGGGAGATGGAGACTGCAGCTGTTCCTATTCGGCCATCTTGCTCCGCCCCCCCCCCCAGAACACTTCTTTCCAGTTTTTGTCTCAGGCTATTTCCCTTTTCACCAACGGCAAGAAAATGCTCCCGAATATCATTTGTTACCTGTTTCTCCAAAAGAGTTTCCCCAACGCTCTTTGAGAAGAGAGGTATAACACTGTGAGTGGAATACACACGTTACAAAGCAGTTCCTCGGAAAGCTTCTCTCCAGTTTCGGTCTGAACATATTTCCTTTTTCACTGTTAGCCTCAAAGTGCTCCGGAATATCCCATCACATGCTAAGCATATACAGGGCCAGAAAGCTTCTCAACGAAAAGGAGGCTTATCTGTGTGAGAGGAATTAAAACGACACAGAGCAGTACCACAGAAAGCTTCCTTCTGGATTTTACCTGAGGATATTTCTTTCTCC
>NW_022297231.1:0-937 GCF_002776525.5 Piliocolobus tephrosceles
TTGACATATATTTTTTTCATCCAAAAAATGTTTTTTTTTTTTTTTTTTGTTTCCTTTAATATTACTATTAATACTTTCAGTTTTTTTAATTTCGTCTTTTGCAATTTCGCTATTTTCTACTTTATCTTCATAACATTTATTTATCTGTTCTGCTTCGTTTTTATCTAAAGATTCTTTTTTTTTATTTGATAATATATCATAAGTATCATTTTTATTTTCATTTTTGGCGTTTTCTTTTTCTTCTTTTCTTTTTTCATTCAAATAATAATTCATCATATCGTATAAATGTTGAGGGTTAACAGTATCACGTTTATTATTTTTTTTCAGGTGTCTCATATATATTTCTATTGCCCTTTTAATAGTTAGATGTCTGTTATTTGCCTTAATTCTTAGAATCTCATCAATATGTATTTGTTGCTTTTCTAATTGTTTTTTTTGTATAACGTTTTCTTTTTCAATGTTAATATCAGATATATTTTGTATTTTATTATATGATGAATCGTTTATTTTATTTTTATTTTTTATATTATATACGTTTTTATCATCGTATGTACCATTATCACCATAAGTTTTATTAGTTATGTCACTATCAATTATAACTAATTTTTGATCTTGCCCCTTTACTTTTACAACGCCTTCTTCAGTTTTTACCTTTTTTGTGCCCGTGATAGTATTCTTTTTTTTTTCTTTTATTATATTTGTGCCTTCTTCTTTATCTCCTTCCCCTTCGCCTGCTGCGTGTTTATTATTTTTCAATTTCATTTGTACATTATCTCTTCCTTCTTTAACATTCTGACAATTTTTACTTTTTTTTATATCTACTTTTAAATTGGTATCGTTTTTTTTTCTTACATTTTCAAGAATATGTTTATCAGTATAACTTGACAACATATTGTTATTATTGTTATTATTGTTATTATTGTTATTATTGTTATTA
>NW_022297231.1:947-1304 GCF_002776525.5 Piliocolobus tephrosceles
TGTTATTATTGTTATTATTGTTATTATTGTTATTATTGTTATTATTGCTATTATTGTTATTATTGTTATTATTATTATTATTATTATTATTTTTACTATTTTTATTATGAATTATGCTTTCCTTTTTTTCATGTACGGTAGAAGAGATAACACTATTGTTATCTTTATTCATTTTTTTTCGTACGGCACTTACTTTACTTTTATCAGAAAGAGCAGTGGTAGTGGTGACAAAACTGCTGCTGCTGTTGTCCCTACTACTTCTGTTGCTAACAGAACTTTTTATATGTAAGCACATATTTGTTTTGTTGTTATCCAATTTCTTTTCTATTTTGTCTTTTTTTTCTTGTTTTTCTGCAT
>NW_022297236.1:0-11514 GCF_002776525.5 Piliocolobus tephrosceles
TGAATAGTGCCGCAATAAACATACGTGTGCATGTGTCTTTGTAGTAGCATAATTTATAATCCTTTGGGTATATACCCAGTAGTGGGATGGCTGGGTCATATGGTACATCTAGTTCTAGATCCTTGAGGAATCGCCATACTGTTTTCCATAATGGTTGAACTAGTTTACAATCCCACCAACAGTGTAAAAGTGTTCCTATTTCTCCACATCCTCTCCAACACCTATTGTTTCCTGATTTTTTAATGATTGCCATTCTAACTGGTGTGAGATGGTATCTCATTGTGGTTTTGATTTGCATTTCTCTGATGGCCAGTGATGATGAGCATTTTTTTAGCAAATTATCACAAGAAGAGAAAACCAAACACCGCATGTTCTCACTCATAGGTGGGAACTGAACAATGAGCTCACTTGGACTCGGGAAGGGGAACCTCACACACTGGGGCCTATCATGGGGAGGGGGGAGGGGGGAGGGATTGCATTGGGGAGTTATACCTGATATAAATGATGAATTGATGGGTGCTGACGAGTTGATGGGTGCAGCACACCAACATGGCACATGTATACATATGTAACCTGCACGTTATGCACATGTACCCTAGAACTTAAAGTATAATAAAAAAAAAAAAAAAAACAAACAAACAAACAAACAAACAAACAAAAAAAACAAAAGAGGTATGGCTGCTTAAAATTTATTTTTGCAATCACAGACTTTGTAAACATCCTAAACTACCAGACTACTGTTACTATGCTATGACTTTTAAGTCATAAATGATACTTTAGTACATTATAATGTGTATCTTTACTATTCATTATTTTTACACTATTATTTTTACCTCAAAATAAATCAAGAATACCTGTTATCTACCAGGTATTAGGACACCTGTGTCTGCTATACATTAATTTCAGAGTCCTGTAGGAGACACATTAATACAATAACGAACAGATGAGTGAGCATATGGTTTGTTAAATCATGTTTATAATAATTAGATACAGATCACATTTAAATAAAGGGTCAGTGGCACATAAATTGGAAACTCTAATTTAACACATTTTAGTAGTAAGAGGTTAGAGGCACTACTACCAATGTGAACATCACAGCCACATGCCATGAAACAAACAAATCTAATTATTAAAATGTAGAAACACAACACTGCATAAGAAGGTAACACATTTTAAAAACTTGGTTAGTAATTCTATGAAATCTTTAACAGATGGTCACAATTGCTACAAGTCCATGACAGATACAGAAGTATTTCTCAATCTAGAATACATAGACAGTGTCAAAAATGTGTGAACAGTAGCCCAGACAGAGACTGTGAAATTACTTATACAACTTCCTATATCTAACCCTGTTTGGAAGAGTTGTGCCTATTGATTTCCTGATTTAATAAGTCAATGAGAATGCATTTTTTACATTACAAATCTCTTTGTGATGCATCCTTTAGAAACCATTTCTCCAGTAGCATTGGGCCATTGTAAATATACTAAATTGCTCAAGTATATTTCTCTGAACATCATAGATTGTGATTTTAAGGTAAGTTTGTCAATATATGATAACATGACTTTCACTGGATATTTTTCATCTCTTCTGATAAACAGAATAATCGGAGAAATTCTATAAGTCATAGTAAGTAAAATATGTAACAGTTATAAAAGCAGGATACACCAGGCACGTGGCTCACACCTATAATCCCAGCACTTTGGGAGGCTGAGATGAGAGGATCGCTTGAGTCTAGGAGTTCAAGACCAGCCCGGGCAACATAATGAGACCCCGTCTCTACTAAAAATAAAACAAAAAAATAGCCAGATGTGGTGGCACGCATCTGTGGTCCCAGCTGTTCAAGGGGCTGAGCCAAGAGGATTCTTTGAGCCCAGAAGGTAGAAGCTGCAGTGAGCCATGATATGATTGTGCACTGCACTGCGGCCTGGGCAGCAGAGTGAAACACATCTCAAATAAACAAACAAAACAGAAAACAGGATAAGAGAGGTTAATGCGAAAACCATCTGTGGCATATTTCCTATCAAATTTATTTCTCCTTAAGGTGTCTGCCACAGCATTTGCACAATTTATGGTAACAGTAATAATTATATTCACCATAACAATCAAATGACTTAAAATACTTAGTACATATTATAAACTTCAATATTAGCTTGTCAAATATTCTTCTCAGAAGTTCAACTTGCAACATCAGCTATGAGGTTTCTTAAATCTTCCCATTCCACTTTTTATAATAATCAAAAATGCATAGATAATTTTAAGAAAATACTTTAAAAGTATAAGTTGCATCCCATTTGTTTGATAAATAATGTACACTCAATGCTCTTCTTTGAAGAATCACAGTTCAAATTACTATATTAAAGTCTTCAAGTGATACTCTAATAAAAAGTGTGTGGTCTAAACCAATTGTATTTGCCTATAGAACATTTTTCCCTTTCATATTGTTAACAATCTTAAATTTTAGTGCTTTATAAAGCATACTTGGGAAAAAAATACCTTGATCGATAAAATTGTTCACCTATGCCTACACTTAACATGGGTTAGCCACTTATCATACTTACAGCAGTATCCTAAATAATTGATTCTCAATTCTCAGAAATGCCAAATAAGTTGCTATGGTCTACCTTAGTTCTAGTTAATCCCAGTATGGAAATGGGACCTGGTTATAAATCTATTTTATCAGCTAAATCTTAAGATTCTAAAAGGCCTATAAGTAAAGACAATTTTATATGCTTCTTAAGTATTATACATTAGAGGAAGCTTTCCAATTTGCAAAATTGTGATCATTTGAAGAGTTGCCAGCAGTCCAAAGAAATAATACAAATAAAATATGATGAGCTTAGAAAAGGAAGTATAACTGAACAAGAAGTCTAGATTATGGAGCTCCCACATAAAAAATAAATGAATATAACATCATAGTCTATTCACCCAGCAGGAAAAAGCCTGAAAAGGGAGAAGGGGTATTTACTGGAGAGTAAGATGATCAAGGTCAATGTATGGACTTAGGAATATGATGGGGAGAGTTTGCCAGGAAAACTGGAAAACCAGTGCTTAAGACTGTAGCTTCTCTGGTTGCTAACATGGGGGGTAGAATTCTAGAGACAGCTGTTGGTCTAAGATTCTTGTGTTATGCCAGGTAAGCTCAATGAGATTCATTGAATAAAATTGTGCCATCAATGCTACAGTTTAGATGTTTGATTGCTGCTGATTTTGAATTCCAGTAGAAATCATAGTAATTTAAAATGAACAGTAAAAGAGACTGGTACAATTTTATTCATGACATATCCTGCTGAACTTTATCAAAGATGGACAAATAAGTACAACTAATCACCTTTTCCCGTATTCTTTGAGCTCAAGGAAATCCATGTTATAGTATTCAAAAGTAGAAGTTCTTTGGAAGAAATGCATGGTTAGCTAGTCATTTATTGTTTATTTAATAAATTAAACAGGTGGATAATTATGAAAATTAAAGCTGTCATCACGTAAGGTCTATTTTTCCCTTGAAGGACAGGTTATTCTTGAAAAGTAGGTGTGTATGTCTGATTTTCCTTAGAGTGAGGACTTCTGCAAAAACAGTATGTTAACAGCAGACAGCATTTCTCTAGGTAATGCCAATTTCTCAATTTATGTCACTTCTACCTGTTTATCTCAGCTTCTTTTTGTTCCTCTGAATCCCCTCCACAGTAGACCTGGAATCTCCCCATTCTCAAAACTTGAGCCCTTAGGAAAGGGAGACATAGAAGGGCTGAGTCAAAAATTGTGGTTCTGAATAACCCTCACTTCGTATGCACATAGTGGATGTTCAACAAATTATAATTAGATGAATTAATTTTTAAAATTGGGACTGGATTGCTGCCATCAGGACATTTACTTACTTATCAAAAGTGATAGAAATTCCTGTAGACGTGTTTACAAAGAGGAGTCAAAACCATGGATGCTCAGGTTAACCTGGGAGTCCAGATGGTATTTTGTTTTGTTTTGATATTATTTTTTAATGCAACAATTCCAGATTTCTGTAATTAATCTCAGGCAATTTTTTCAAAGAAAATAAAATCTCAATAAATGAAAACAAAACAATTCCAACATCTGTACATGTATTCTAAAACGTATTTTAGATTTTGTTTAGCTAGGCAGATATTGCTAGTAAGTACAGAATTTTAATATCAGCTAGATTTTTAGATAGTTTTATTTTTTGAGCTCCTTTTTTAGAGATTTGACTAAATTATAGCCCCTCAGTGCTAAGGTAAAAAAGAATTTTCATTAAAATTAAAAAGTTTTATGATATTTTGTAAATGCTTTTGGTCATTTTAAAATTCATCCTGGTTTTCATAGTGATAACACACATCGTTTCTTCTTTTTCATTGCCAGGATAGGTCTGAGTTTAACCTAAGGTTGGGAACCAAGCAGAAGCACCTAATTTGTTCAATTACCTTCAAATTTTTAATACTCTAACACTGTGACTCAAATCGGGCATGTTATAAAGCCTTTTTTTTTTTTTTTTTTTGCTGTGATAAAGAATTTCTGTGTGATTTTCTTTGCCTTTTGTAACGTTCTTTTTCTTTCTTCAAACATGTATGACATAAATAGAAAACATTTTGATTTTATTGCTTATGAAACATGAATATAGAACATATGAGTTAAAAATATATGGATCTTTATATACATAGCTCATTAACTGTAAGAAGAAACACTGTGTCTAGTTCTTAGTTGTAGTATTACTACACTACACCACCCAATCCCTTTTATATTTTTATTTTGAAAAATATTTTAGTGGTTTGTGTGTTCTCTAATATCTGCTCTTGTAGATAAAGCTCCTCTTTCCTAGACCATGAAGCTAGTTTTAGAAAAAAAAATATAGAAATGTCATGCACTACATATATAAATATCTTTCAAGGCAAGGTTAATTTTGTAGCAAGAACTTACACCATTGATTGCCAAAGTTATGGGTGCAGAAAACAATGAATCCCAGTTCCGTTTTCTACTATTATTAAATATCTGGAAATAGTTTCCTCATGGTATCTGGATCAACTACCAGAATATAGTCATTGCCTACCATTAATAATTTTTAGCAGACCAATATAGTCACAGCATATTTCAGCTTGTATTATCAAGAGATTTCCAAAAGGAAGAAAAGTAATTAAGTGCTGTGTTTCCAAATTTGATTGATTTGTCTTTTGAATACTTAAGTTGCAGTTGTCTTTATCAGACAGATGATCATCTTCCAATACAGAAAAAGAAGCAGAACTGCATTCATTACTAGTGTTGATTTTTATTTTAGTTGAAATATAGCAACATTATGTGGGGCAATAGAGCACATATTTATTGAAAAAAATAGTTTAAAAATAAAAAAATAAAAATATGACTAAATGGAAGTAATCAGAGTTAAGACAGGAAGAGGAAAATTATTATAGTAATAAAGTATATACAAATCATATATAAAGCTAACACTGTAAAGAACATATTTTAAAATTCTAATATTTGTCATTCCTAAGCATCCCTAAATCCAGTGCTCCTTAAAATTTAATGTGAATTCAAATTCCCTGGGCATCTTGTTAAGATGCAGATTCTGATTCAGTTAGGTCTGGATTGGAGCCTGAGATTCCAACAAACTACTGCAGATGCTGTTGATCTGTGCACAGCACTTTGAGAGGCAGGGCTAGGAGCACAACCTGAGAACTCAAAGATTTGGAATGTCAGACTGAATATCAAGTATACAGATAACAGCTAGTTAAATTGAAGAGATTAAAAAATATGAAATTTCAAGATCACAGTGAAAGTACATAGAACGTAGTCGATGAAATACTATCCTATAAATTTTACACAATATGTTACTGAATGGCAATTCAATTTTTATATAGAATAAGAAATGGAAGACAAATGCTTGCTGACTCCTTGAAAGCTGAGGAATTAATCATGTGCATTTTACTTTAATAGTTCTTCTTAGTCTGACCTCTGAAGATAGACTTACAGTTTTTATAACCTCCTCAGAAATATTTGAAGGATTGAGTTGTAACCATATGTGTAGATTTTTGTTGGTTTCTTTGTTTTATTTTTTGAGGCACAGTCTCCCTTGGTCACCTAGACTTGCAGTGCAGTGGCGCCATCTCGGCTCACTGCAACCTCCACCTCCTGAGTTCAAGCAATTCTCCTGCCTCAGCCTCCTAAATAGCTGGGATTACAAGCACGTACCACCACGTCTGGCTAATTTTTCTATTTCTCGTAAAGTTGGGGTTTTGCCATGTTGGCCAGACTGGTCCTGAACTCCTGGCCTCAAGTGATCCACCTGCCTCTGGCCTCCCAAAGTGCTGGGATTACAGGTGTGAGCCACAGCACCCGGCCTATGTGGTTATTTAGAGGAGGACATCATAGAGTCCGGATGTCAAATGATTATAGGAAAAAGAGTGGAGAGATTCAAAACTATGATTCCTCACTTATCTACTTCAGAACAAAATGCGTCTGTAGTATAAGAATCGTATCTATATGTGTCTATAACTACGCACATTTACATCTGTATGTGTACATCTAGATGCATGTGGATAGACACACATATATGCACATAAACACACTGTGTTTATAATTAGCTGGCATTCTTAAAGGAATTTATTCTTTTTTTAAGTCAAACATTTGTTTTCCTTTTAGTCTAATTACTACCGAACATCCTTTTGTGTAATTATACATAAAAAATAGGTAATATAACAGTTGTGCTCATACGGAGGAATAAATGATCTATAGCTTTATTTCAATGCATCTGGGACAGGAAATATCTATGCTTAATATTTATATGCTCTACCACATTGATTTGAAATTATAACCATAGCAACTCCAAGTTAATTTATCATTTTGAAACAATTATTACCCTTCAGTTTGCTTTGTGAAAAATTACATGAGGAAAACATGCAAGAACACAATTCACAACTTGCATTAAGTCATAAAAAATGGAAATAAAAAGGAGCAAAGTACATCCATTTTCTTAAAATGAACAAAGTGCAACATTCCCACTTCGATGTATTTGATGTTCCTACAAAATTTTGTATTAGGAAATTATTTTATTTAGTCACCCTAGAAGCTAGAAGAAGCAACCATCAAATGAACTTAGGCTGTTTGTTTTGGGAAAACAAAATAAAAACATTTAGCAACAGATAGTGAAGTGTAAGATTGTCTTAAAGCATCTTCCCATATGATGGGTTATTGATTATTTTTCATTGGCTAATTGTACTGGACCTCAAAGAAGATGGACTAGGGAGTCACCAGGAAGCAAAGGGAGTAATTATGTTAACTAAAAGTTTTATTTAGCTTCAGGTTAAAGAGTCTTCCGAAAAAGAATGTGAAATAGCTCAGAAGCCACCTATTATAAACCAGAATCATAGTCCAGTTGATGATGAGATCATTTCTGTGTGAATCAGCCTGTTTGCAACTGGCAAACTTTCACATATATCACATTGTCAAAACTTCATAAAATATATATATCTATGTATACACACATACACACATATATAAATATATATATACACACATACAATTTAAATATGTATTAATTTTAAGATTCCTATTGGGGACAGCCTTGTTATTAATACAGTGAAGAGCAGATGCTGTAGCATATGGCATACTAACTCATATTTATGTTAATTTTATGTAAATAGGATTTTAATACAGTTACATTAATCTGTTGTTGCATTGATTTTTCTGATGTATCACTTTACCCTCTCTTTAGATGAGATTAATATAGGTAGTTTAGACCTCTCAAAAAGTCCTTTTTAGGAGAGTAAAGAGCAATGGCTTACTGAAATTTTTAACACATATGTTTAAATAGAATGTCAGCTAATAGAATTAAATAGAATGTTAGTTCCATTGAAAAACTAAGAATGTATCTAATTCTTGTTCTCTTGCTCAAATGTAAGCAGATTTTAAAAATACAAATGAGAAACAATATGATATTGGTGCAGAAAATAAACCTAAGTTTTTTTTTCAACTAAATAGCTATCAATTGAATACACAAAACAGACTGAAAGAAAACTCCCTAAATCATGTACTTAACGTGGGGATCCTATTTTCAAGTGTGTGTACGTGTCTATTTTTATAAGTTAAAGTATTAAGTGACCACTATTTATATTAAAGAGATCCTGTGCCATTGTATTTTAACATCTGCTTTTAAGTTGTAAACACAAGATGTACCCAGTTATTTTGTAAGCAATACAGTTTTAAGAATAGAAATATAACATCTAATGTTAATAGATGAAACAGAAGAAATTTACTTCTTTAGTTTACTCAGTATTGTACTAACATTATATTAAATGAGATAGAAAATGGACTATTTGATACTATTTTGATATTTATAGTGAATTACTATTAAATATTATATTATTAACATTAAATTTTAATTTATTTCAAGTTACATCATGAACTATAACATTATTATACTATATCATCTCTTATAATGTAACATTAAAAGACATTTAAAATAGAATATAAAAATCACCTAAATCTCATCCTCATAATACAGTTGTGTTGGTTTATGACCCAGATTTGAAGGATCCTGGGAAAGCAGATTGCTTCTAGCATTTACCCACTAAAAAATAAAATTTTTAAGGTGATTGACAGACTTTATTTTTTTTTTTTTTTTTTTTTTTGTATTTTAGTAGAGACAGATTTTCACTATGTTGACCAGGATGATCTTGATTTCCTGACCTCATGGTCCACCCGCCATGGCCTCCCAAAGTGCTGGGATTACAGGCATGAGCCACTGAGCCCAGCCCAGACTGTTTTTTAAAAAAGATCAAGTTTATACTTATGTAGCTATGAAGCAGGAATACATGCTATTTTGCTTTTGTGGTTTGATCAATCAAGACCAAGTCAGATCTTTAAAATTATACAGTTCTAGACTAAGATGAGAAATGAATGTAAATTAATCCAGTATAAAGTCAACTTACAAAAGTAAATATAATCTTTAGTGATCTAAACATTAATGCCTTTTTCTGGGACATTGATGGATATTTGAGTCAAGAACTGACACAGTAATGGAATAGAATGAAACTAAGTTCCTAATTTCCTAAATTTATGGACAAATCTAAATTTCGGCAAGTAATTTTTACTCATTGGGACTCATTTATGATGTCTGTGAAATCTATTTTGTGAAATAAATTTACCCATAAATTGATTTAAAATAAATACATATAACTAAAACCTTTATTATTTGATAACATGGAAAATTGTGACACAAAATAGTCCTAGATTAATTATGAAGGAAATATCAATTCACTAGTTAGTAAGTAAGCCTATGCTGAAATTTAAATGATGGGATAGATTTTGTTTATCTTGTTTGGGGCAGAATACATTGTTCAATGAAATATTTGGGACTCAGGACAATTTTAACATAGAAAATATGTACTTTCCCACATGACCTCACAGATCGTTATAGAGCAATGTTTTTTGCACCTATTCAAGTTACCTTTTCTTTTTAAAATGGGATCTCACTCTATTGTCCAGGCTGGAGTGCAATAGTGCTATCAGAGTTCACTGCAGCCTCTACCTCCTGAGCCCAAGTGATTCTCCCACATCACTCTCCAAGTAGCTGGGATCACAGGTATATGCCACCTAGATAATTTTTTTTTCTTTCCTTTTTTTTTTGGTAGAGGCAAGATCTTTCTATGTTGCTCAGGCTGGACCCAAAGCATCATGCCGGGATTATAGGTGTGAGGCACCATGCCCCACCCAAGTTACCATTTAAAGTGTAATCTTAGGTGTCTTATAAATATGGAAGTTAATGGCTGCTATGATAACACAAAAACTCTTTTAACTGCTGAAATTTAACTACTTTTTGAACACATTATTAGGCATGTAAAATTGTCTAGCTGGAATCCTGGGTTCTTCAGAGTCAAGCCATCCTTTACAATTGTGGTAAAGACTCAGATAATTTGTGTTAGAGGAAATGTGATCCCCTGAATTTAAGTAGAAAGGCATAAGATGACATCTCATCCTGTCTCATGACATGTGCAATGTATTCTAAAGTGGGCCCTTACATATCTCATACAAAGAATATAATTTATGTATTTATTGTTAGTGTTTAAAAGTTTGGTACCAAGAATGCCATTCTTGTCAATGGATTGTCACTGTAGCTTGCTGACTGTATCTATTCTTTTACATTTTTAACAAATATTGAGAGCAACAAAGAGACTCTATAAATTCTTCTCTACATATAATATCCTGGGTAACTGAAATAAAAAGTAATTTCTTGAGAGATACACATTCATAATATTTAATGTGGGAAATGAGAAGGAAGTGGGGAGAGGCAGAAAAAAAAACATGTGCAACATCCTAAGTTACCCACTAAATGTGTTGGTAAATGATAATACAATGAGAACACAGAAATAAGAATCATACTGTTAAAATGATTGGATATTTCATTCAGGGAAGAACTGTCATTTTGAAAGGCCAGTAAATTCTCTTTTTATTCTCAAAAACTGTGGTTATTGGGATGTCCTGGGAATTTACAATCCAGCCACAGTGAAAGGACAACTCATGTCATCATCGGGAGAATATGATCAGATCATATATCTTTACTTGACAAGAGCTGGCAATTTAATCTGACAAGATTCTTGCCAATGAGGACAACTTTAGGAGTTCAACTGCTGTGGTAAAGATTTGACATGTCATTGAGGGATGTTGTGCAGAAGCCTGACAATAAACTGGGACTTGCTAATGCAGTTTAGGATTGCTGTAAAAATTTATTAGAAACCAGAGACTGTAAAATTACTATACTCCTTTAGAACTGTTTTTCTTTCCCTTGCTGAATATTTATGTGATGTTTAATGCACAGCACATGTTTTAAAACTTGTTTCCTGATGGTGTAAAAGAAGTCTATTATAATGCACTTGAAATTGCACGGAATTCAATTAAATGCATGAGAGAGTAAGTAGAATGTCCACCTGTAAGCCCATTTTGACAAGATTTTTTTTTTTTTCATTGATGGTTTTGGTGTCTGTAAATTTAAGGAGTTTCAATAATGGCTCTTATGTGGTAAGAAACAAAGGTATTTACATTCAATTGGGGACTAATTTAACAAGAACTTAAAAAGCATGTATGACTTGGAGTAGAAGCATTTTATGTGTTTTATTCAGAAGGGAAGAAGAGTCTAAATCTAAAGCAATTGTTAATTGGCAATGCTATTGCAGCTGCTGGTGATTCTGTATAATCCATACTAGGTCCCTAAAGGGAAACAAAAAAAGATAAGGTAGACCCATTATGATTCTGTATCTGTCTTTGTAGTATACCAGCTTTTTAAAAGGTATTTCCATATAATAATATGGGTCAACTAATTCCTAGATGCAAATCAGAAGATATTGTACTTTTTCACAACTCCAAATGTGTTTGGCCCACAATTTAAGTGGAAATGCTAATAATCTATCAACAAATAATACTATATGACCCAGCCATCCCACTACTGGGTATATACCCAAAGGATTATAAATTATTCTACTACAAAGACACATGCACACGTATGTTTATTGCGGCACTATTCA
>NW_022297237.1:0-2703 GCF_002776525.5 Piliocolobus tephrosceles
CCCCCGGGGTCAGAGTGCGAGGGTCCAGGACACGTCTGTCCTCCTTCGACACTCCTACAGAGGTTAGCCGGCTTCAGAGACTAAAGACAAAATGAAAGTACCTGACTACATATAAGAGTCGTCTCGTCGTCCGTCCGTCACTAGTGGCCCGGGCCGAGCGGTTTCCGCCGAAAAAGAAAAGGGGCCGGGGTCCCCTTGCCGCTCTTCAAATCCCGGACGAGCCCCCAGATGTTGGAACCCAGTTCCTTAGGGATTGAAGATCGGCGCGAGGAACCACGCGACACAAGGATTTCGGCAGAAAGCTTTTACTGGTGCACCAGGGCTTCTCTGCCCTCCGAGTGGAAGTAAGGGAGAGTCAGAGAGAGCCCCGATCTGGGGTTGTACATTCCTTTTATGGGGATTAGACTTTATTAGCATACAGGCTGTTAATTGGCTTTGCTGCGACCCGGAGACCAGGTGTCTTTGTCTGATTTGACGACGCAAAGGGGGTGGTAAAGGTACTAACCCTGGGGTGGACTGGGAAACGTAGTTCTTGTTGGCTGACGCAACCCTGGGTCCGGGTTACCTCAGGCATGGCTGATGCAACCTTGGGACCGGGTTGCAGCGGTCCAGTCCCGCCACTTTTAGCATTTCAGTTAGGTTTTGAAATTCTGGCAAAGGCAGGGCTTGTTTTACAATCCTTAGGGCAGGGAAGCAGTTTTACAGAAGCAGAACAAAGGCAGTTAATCTTTTAGCACCAAGCCTCACAACAGGCTTTGCAACAAGCACCTTGTGGCTTTGCTTGTGTCACAAACGAACAGAACCATTTTAGGGAAGGGCATAAAATTTTACTTTTCATTCCCCCCTTTTCTTGTGTCTTAGAAGCTCAATCTTGAGCTTCTTCATCTGTGCTGACTACTTGATATTGCTGGGTTAGAACCATGGCATGTATTGTGTTTAACCTGTCATTTATAAAAGCAGCTAATCGGTTGAAAATGCATGGCCCGATGGTGAGCAGGAGCAGTAAGGATATTAATGGACCTATAAAAGGCGCTAGTAGAGAGAACATGGAAGAGTTCCACCAGTTATTAGCTGCTGCAGTGAACTGTTGTTTCTTCATTTCTAAGCTTAGTTTATGTAGACGTTGGACTCTCTCTTCAACTAATCCTGACTCATTCATGTAGAAACAACATTCTTCTTTGAGGAACATACAGGTACCTCCTTTCTCGGCTGTGAGTAAGTCTAAGGCCCTGCGGTTTTGGAGGGTGACTTGGGCTAGGGAAGTGAGCTGCCGCTGAAGGGAGGCTAAGGAATAGGCGGAATCTTCCATAGCAACAGAGAATTGTTGAAACAGCTTATCGTTCTCTATTATGGAGCGCTGTAAGGCTCCTCCTGCCAACCCTGCTGCTACTATAGATGTGGTTAAGGATATTCCGGCGATTAGGGGCAGGAATACTGCCCGCTTATGTTGGGCGGTCTTGGAGGAGGCAGTCCCAGCCCAGCCTATGAACTCAGCCGGGGTTAGTAAGGTCAGCCGAGGGACTAGGGTGACAGGGATACACAATTGTCCATCGGGAATGCTTTTAGTCAAAGTTTTTAACAGAGTCATATTACACCAGAAGAATACACCAGGGGGAGCATATAGGGGGTTGTTAGGGTATGCCGCCGATTGGTTGCAGAGGCTGTTGCTGTTGTTAAGTGTTGAATAACAGTAGGGGTATTTTTCCTGATATGGGTCACGGTACAGGGCTACATCGGGTATCGTGACCGTGGATGAATTAAAATCTGCCATATAGTTGGCGGGAGGGGAGGATAGGGGGACGGCAGTTAATGGTGGCCTCCCTAGGGTTGCACACATAAAGCAAGAGGACAGATCGCCTAAACCGGTGAGGTTGGCGAATGCTAGCCCATCCTGTAATAAGGTTAGCCAGGAGAAGGGTTGCAAATTCTGTGACAGCTTGGTCTCTTGCTTGTGGATCTGTGTATGAATTAGGGGCTGGGTTTGAACTAGACTCCGCCACAGGTATAAGTGACTACTGGGCCAGGTGGCAGTGGAGGTGGAGTAGACCGCCCCATGCTGAGGTGATGTCCACCGAGAGTCCCACGGGTCTCTTATGATCCAGGTATAAACCTTGTTTTCATCTGTATTTCTGTCTTTATCTTTATAGAAATTCCACCCTGACTGGAGTCCGTAACCGCTGTGAGACTGATTCTTGTATTGTTTCCACTCAGTCACTGGGTGTCCAGTGCAGTAACTATAAGGACAACCTGCATTCTGATGCCACCAATAATGTTTGCAATTATATTCGGTCTGATCATATTCAAAACAGATCATGGGCACTACTGGTTTGGCGATTTGGAAATTGGTGAAATTGAGATATACTGGAGCGCTGCACCCTGAAGAGGGGCAGTCTGCACTAGCTAGCAGTTTACCTGCTTGGGGGGCTTCCCCGGGGTGAGTTTGGTTTTCATAAAGCCAGAACCTCCAAACGTAGGGATCAGATGGCTTAGCAGTGAGGGGAGTCAGATGCATAAGGCTTATAAGCACAAGTAAGTTGAACATGGTTTCGGCTATGAAGGCGACGGTACAGGGTAGGAGGGCTAGGGGTAAGTAAGAGGTCAGGTGCGAGAGAGTCTTATCTTAAGTGGGTCCTCAGAGCGACGGAGTCTCCAGGTTCCGGATGACGTCGGTCCGGGCGTCCCTGGAGCAGCCTTGGCGTGGGA
>NW_022297239.1:0-725 GCF_002776525.5 Piliocolobus tephrosceles
CATGATAGGCCCCAGTGTGTGATGTTCCCCTTCCCGAGTCCAAGTGATCTCATTGTTCAGTACCCACCTATGAGTGAGAACATGTGGTGTTTGGTTTTCTCTTCTTGTGATAGTTTGCTAAGAATGATGGTTTCCAGCTGCATCCATGTCCCTACAAAGGACGCAAACTCATCCTTTTTTATGGCTGCATAGTATTCCATGGTGTATATGTGCCACATTTTCTTAATCCAGTCTGTCACTGATGGACATTTGGGTTGATTCCAAGTCTTTGCTATTGTGAACAGTGCCGCAATAAACATACGTGTGCATGTGCCTTTGTAGTAGAATAATTTATAATCCTTTGGGTATATACCCAGTAGTGGGATGGCTGGGTCATATGGTACATCTAGTTCTAGATCCTTGAGGAATTGCCATACTCTTTTCCATAATGGTTGAACTAGTTTACAATCCCACCAACAGTGTAAAAGTGTTCCTATTTCTCCACATCCTCTCCAACACCTGTTGTTTCCTGATTTTTTAATGATTGCCATTCTAACTGGTGTGAGATGGTATCTCATTGTGGTTTTGATTTGCATTTCTCTGATGGCAAGTGATGATGAGCATTTTTTCATGTGTCTGTTGGCTGTATGAATGTCTTCTTTTGAGAAATGTCTGTTCATATCCTTTCCCCACTTTTGGATGGGGTTGTTTGTTTTTTTTCTTGTAAATTTGTTTGAGTTCTTTGT
>NW_022297239.1:825-2703 GCF_002776525.5 Piliocolobus tephrosceles
TGAGCATTTTTTCATGTGTCTGTTGGCTGTATGAATGTCTTCTTTTGAGAAATGTCTGTTCATATCCTTTCCCCACTTTTGGATGGGGTTGTTTGTTTTTTTCTTGTAAATTTGTTTGAGTTCTTTGTAGATTCTGGAAATTAGCCCTTTGTCAAATGAGTAGATTGCAAAAATTTTCTCCCATTCTGTAGGTTGCCTGTTCACTCTGATGGTAGTTTCTTTTGCTGTGCAGAAGCTCTTTAGTTTAATTAGATCCCATTTGTCAATTTTGGCTTTTGCTGCCGTTGCTTTTGGTGTTTTAGACATGAAGTCCTTGCCCATGCCTATGTCCTGAATGGTACTACCTAGATTTTCTTCTAGGGTTTTTATGGTATTAGGTCTAACATTTAAGTCTCTAATCCACCTTGAATTAATCTTTGTATAAGGAGTAAGGAAAGGATCCAGTTTCAGCTTTCTACTTATGGCTAGCCAATTTTCCCAGCACCAGTTATTAAATAGGGAATCCTTTCCCCATTTCTTGTTTCTCTCAGGTTTGTCAAAGATCAGATGGCTGTAGATGTGTGGTATTATTTCTGAGGACTCTGTTCTGTTCCATTGGTCTATATCTCTGTTTTGGTACCAGTACCATGCTGTTTTGGTTACTGTAGCCTTGTAGTATAGTTTGAAGTCAGGTAGCGTGATGCCTACGGCTTTGTCCTTTTGACTTAGGATTGTCTTGGCAATGCGGGCTCTTTTTTGGTTCCATATGAACTTTAAAGCAGTTTTTTCCAATTCTGTGAAGAAACTCATTGGTAGCTTGATGGGGATGGCATTGAATCTATAAATAACCTTGGGCAGTATGGCCATTTTCACGATATTGATTCTTCCTATCCATGAGCATGGTATGTTCTTCCATTTGTTTGTGTCCTCTTTGATTTCACTGAGCAGTGGTTTGTAGTTCTCCTTGAAGAGGTCCTTTACATCCCTTGTAAGTTGGATTCCTAGGTATTTGATTCTCTTTGAAGCAATTGTGAATGGAAGTTCATTCCTGATTTGGCTCTCTGCTTGTCTGTTACTGGTGTATAAGAATGCTTGTGATTTTTGCACATTAATTTTGTATCCTGAGACTTTGCTGAAGTTGCATATCAGCTTAAGGAGATTTTGGGCTGAGACGATGGGGTTTTCTAAATATGCAATCATGTCATCTGCAAACAGGGACAATTTGACTTCTTCTTTTCCTAACTGAATACCCTTGATTTCTTTCTCTTGCCTGATTGCCCTAGCCAGAACTTCCAACACTATGTTGAATAGGAGTGGTGACAGAGGGTATCCCTGTCTTGTGCCAGTTTTCAAAGGGAATTTTTCCAGTTTTTGCCCATTCAGTATGATATTGGCTGTGGGTTTGTCATACATAGCTCTTATTATTTTGAGGTACGTTCCATCAATACCGAATTTATTGAGCGTTTTTAGCATGAAGGGCTGTTGAATTTTGTCAAAAGCCTTTTCTGCATCTATTGAGATAATCATGTGGTTCTTGTCTTTGGTTCTGTTGATATGCTGGATTATGTTTATTGATTTGCGAATGTTGAACCAGCCTTGCATCCCAGGGATGAAGCCCACTTGATCATGGTGGATAAGCTTTTTGATGTGCTGCTGAATCCGTTTTGCCAGTATTTTATTGAGGATTTTTGCATCGATGTTCATCAGGGAGATTGGTCTAAAATTCTCTTTTTTTGTTGTGTCTCTGCCAGGCTTTGGTATCAGGATGATGTTGGCCTCATAAAATGAGTTAGGGAGGATTCCCTCTTTTTCTATTGATTGGAATAGTTTCAGAAGGAATGGTACCAGCTCCTCCTTGTACCTCTGGTAGAATTCAGCTGTGAATCCATCTGGTCCTGG
>NW_022297240.1:0-790 GCF_002776525.5 Piliocolobus tephrosceles
GGACAGTCGGTGCTGGTCAGCTGCTGCAGCCTGACCAGCGAGAGCTGAAGCAGGGCGAGGCATCGCCTCACCTGGGAAGCGCAAGGGGGAAGGGAATCCCTTTTCCTAGCCAGGGGAACTGAGACACACAACACCTGGAAAATCGGGTAACTCCCACCCCAATACCGCGCTTTAAGCAAACGGGCACACCAGGAGAATATATCCCTCACCTGGCCGGGAGGGTCCCACGCCCACGGAGCCTCCCTCACTGCTAACACAGCAGTCTGCGGTGATCTAACTGCAAGGCAGCAGCGAGGCTGGGGGAGGGGTGCCCGCCATTGCTGAGGCTTAAGTAGGTAAACAAAGCCGCTGGGAAGCTTGAACTGGGTGGAGCTCACAGCAGCTCAAGGAAACCTGCCTGTCTCTGTAGACTCCACCTCTGGGGACAGGGCACAGCTAAAAAACAACAGGGGAAGCAGCAGAGGCCTGTGGAGACGTGAACGACTCTGTCTGACAGCTTTGAAGAGAGCAGTGGCTCTCCCAACACGGAGGTTGAGATCTGAGAACGGACAGACTGCCTGCTTAAGTGGGTCCCTGACCCCTGAGCAGCCTAACTGGGAGACATCCCCCACTAGGGGTAGTCTGACACCCCACACCTCACAGGGTGGAGTACACCCCTGAGAGGAAGCTTCCAAAGTAAGAATCAGACAGGTATACTTGCTGTTCAGCAATATTCTATTTTCTGCAACCTCTGCTGCTGATACCCAGGCAAACAGGGTCTGGAGTGGACCTCAAGCAATCTCCAACAGAC
>NW_022297240.1:800-1244 GCF_002776525.5 Piliocolobus tephrosceles
AAGCAGGGCAGAAAAGCTGGAAATTCAAAAAATAAGAGCGCATCTCCTCCTGCAAAGGAGTGCAGCCCATCGCCAGCAATGGATCAAAGCTGGTCAGAGAATGACTTTGATGAGATGAGAGAAGAAGGCTTCAGTCCGTCAAACTTCTCAGAGCTAAAGGAGGAATTACGTACCTAGCACGAAGAAACTAAAAATCTTGAAAAAAGAGTGGAAGAATTGACAGCTAGACTCATTAATGCAGAGAGGGTCATAAATGACAGAGATGAAAACCATGACACGAGAAATACGTGACAAATGCACAAGCTTCAGTAACCGACTCGATCAACTGGAAGAAAGAGTATCAGCGATTGAGGATCAAATGAATGAAATGAAGCGAGAAGAGAAACCAAAAGAAAAAAGAAGAAAAAGAAATGAACAAAGCCTGCAAGAAGTATGGGATTATGT
>NW_022297241.1:0-2909 GCF_002776525.5 Piliocolobus tephrosceles
AACAGGAAGGACACCTATACCAAAACCCCATCAGTACGTCACCATCACCAAAGACCAGAGGCAGATAAAACCACAAAGATGGGGAAAAAGCAGGGCAGAAAAGCTGGAAATTCAAAAAATAAGAGTGCATCTCCTCCTGCAAAGGAGCACAGCCCATCGCCAGCAATGGATAAAAGCTGGTCAGAGAATGATTTTGATGAGATGAGAGAAGAAGGCTTCAGTCCATCAAACCTCTCAGAGCTAAAGGAGGAATCACGTACCCTGCGCAAAGAAACTAAAAATCTTGAAAAAAGAGTGGAAGAATTGACAGCTAGACTAATTAATGCAGAGAAGGTCATAAACGAAATGACAGAGATGAAAACCATGTCACGAGAAATACGTGACAAATGCACAAGCTTCAGTAACCGACTCGATCAACCGGAAGAAAGAGTATCAGCGATGGAGGATCAAATGAATGAAATGAAGCGAGAAGAGAAACCAAAAGAAAAAAGAAGAAAAAGAAATGAACAAAGCCTGCAAGAAGTATAGGATTATGTAAAAAGATCAAATCTACATCTGATTGGGGTGCCTGAAAGTGAGGGGGAAAATGGAACCAAATTGGAAAACACTCTACAGGATATCATCCAGGAGAACTTCCCCAACCTAGCAGGGCAGGCCAACATTCAAATTCAGGAAATACAGAGAACACCACAAAGATACTCCTCCAGAAGAGCAACTCCAAGACACATAATTGCCAGATTCACCAAAGTTGAAATGAAGGAAAAAATCTTAAGGGCAGCCAGAGAGAAAGGTGGGGTTACCCACAAAGGGAAGCCCATCAGACAGACAGCAGATCTCTCGGCAGAAACTCTACAAGCCAGAAGAGAGTGGGGGCCAATATTCAACATTCTTAAAGAAAAGAATTTTAAACCCAGAATTTCATATCCAGCCAAACTAAGTTTCATCAATGAAGGAGAAATAAAATTCTTTACAGATAAGCAAATGCTTAGAGCTTTTGTCACCACCAGGCCTGCCTTACAAGAGACCCTGAAGGAAGCCCTCAACATGGAAAGGAACAACCGGTGCCAGCCATTGAAAAAACATGCCAAAATGTAAAGACCATCGAGGCTAGGAAGAAACTGCATCAACTAATGAGCCAAATAACCAGTTAATATCATAATGACAGGATCAAGTTCACGCATAACAATATTAACCTTAAACGTAAATGGACTAAATGCTCCAATTAAAAGACACAGACTGGCAAACTGGATAAAGAGTCAAGACCCATCAGTCTGCTGGATTCAGGAGACCCATCTCACATTCAGAGACATACATAGGCTCAAAATAAAGGGATGGAGGAAGATCTACCCAGCAAATGGAGAACAAAAAAAAAGCAGGGGTTGCAATCCTAGTCTCTGATAAAACAGACTTTAAACCATCAAAGATCAAAAGAGACAAAGAAGGCCATTACATAATGGTAAAGGGATCAATTCAACAGGAAGAGCTAACTATCCTAAATATATACGCACCCAATACAGGAGCACCCAGATTCGTAAAGCAAGTCCTTAGAGACTTACAAAGAGACTTAGATTTCCATACAATAATAATGGGAGACTTCAACACTCCACTGTCAACATTAGACAGATCAACGAGACAGAAAGTTAACAAGGATATCCAGGAATTGAACTCATCTCTGCACCAAGCGGACCTAATAGACATCTATAGAACTCTCCACCCCAAGTCAACAGAATATACATTCTTCTCAGCACCACATCACACTTATTCCAAAATTGACCACATAATTGGAAGTAAAACACTCCTCAGCAAATGTAAAAGAACAGAAATTATAACAAACTGTCTCTCTGACCACAGTGCAAACAAACTAGAACTCAGGACTAAGAAACTCAATCAAAACCGCTCAACTACATGGAAACTGAACAACCTGCTCCTGAATGACTACTGGGTACATAACGAAATGAAAGCAGAAATAAAGATGTTCTTTGAAACCAATGAGAACAAAGATACAACATACCAGAATCTCTGGGACACATTTAAAGCAGTGTGTAGAGGGAAATTTATAGCACTAAGTGCTCACAAGAGAAAGCAGGAAGGATCTAAAATTGACACTCTAACATCCCAATTAAACGAACTAGAGAGGCAAGAGCAAACACATTCAAAAGCTAGCAGAAGGCAAGAAATAACTCAGATCAGAGCAGATCTGAAGGAGATAGAGACACAAAAAACCCTCCAAAAAATCAATGAATCCAGGAGTTGGTTTTTTGAAAAGATCAACAAAATTGACAGACCGCTAGCAAGATTAATAAAGAAGAAAAGAGAGAGGAATCAAATAGACGCAATAAAAAATGATAAAGGGGATATCACCACCGACCCCACAGAAATACAAACTACCATCAGAGAATACTAGAAACACCTCTACACAAATCAACTAGAAAATCTAGAAGAAATGGATAATTTCCTGGATGCGTACACTCTCCCAAGACTAAATCAGGAAGAAGTTGAATCCCTGAATAGACCAATAGGAGCCTCTGAAATTGAGGCAAGAATTAATAGCTTACACACCAAAAAAAGCCCAGGACCAGATGGATTCACAGCTGAATTCTACCAGAGATACAAGGAGGAGCTGGTACCATTCCTTGTGAAACTATTCCAATCAATAGAAAAAGAGGGAATCCTCCCTAACTCATTTAATGAGGCCAACATCATCCTGATACCAAAGCCTGGCAGAGACACAACAAAAAAAGAGAATTTTAGACCAATCTCCCTGATGAACATCGACGCAAAAATCCTCAATAAAATACTGGCAAACCGGATTCAGCAGCACATCAAAAAGCTTATCCACCATGATCAAGTGGGCTTCATCCCTGGGATGCAAGGCTGGTTCAACATTCGCAAATCAATCAACGTAATCC
>NW_022297242.1:0-379 GCF_002776525.5 Piliocolobus tephrosceles
ATCAAAAGAGACAAAGAAGGCCATTACATAATGGTAAAGGGATCAATTCAACAGGAAGAGCTAACTATCCTAAATATATATGCACCCAATACAGGAGCACCCAGATTCATAAAGCAAGTCCTTAGAGACTTACAAAGAGACTTAGACTCCCATACAATAATAATGGGAGACTTCAACACTCCACTGTCAACATTAGACAGATCAACGAGACAGAAAGTTAACAAGGATGTCCAGGAATTGAACTCATCTCTGCACCAAGCGGACCTAATAGACATCTATAGAACTGTCCACCCCAAGTCAACAGAATATACATTCTTCTCAGCACCACATCACACTTATTCCAAAATTGACCACATAATTGGAAGTAAAGCACTCCTTA
>NW_022297242.1:479-3120 GCF_002776525.5 Piliocolobus tephrosceles
CAGAAATTATAACAAACTGTCTCTCAGACCACAGTGCAATCAAACTACAACTCAGGACCAAGAAACTCAATCAAAACCGCTCAACTACATGGAAACTGAACAACCTGCTCCTGAATGACTACTGGGTACATAAGGAAATGAAAGCAGAAATAAAGATGTTCTTTGAAACCAATGAGAACAAAGATACAACATACCAGAATCTCTGGGACACATTTAAAGCAGTGTGTAGAGGGAAATTTATAGCACTAAGTGTCCACAAGAGAAAGCAGGAAAGATCTAAAATTGACACTCTAACATCACAATTAAAAGAACTAGACAGGCAAGAGTAAACACATTCAAAAGGTAGCAGAAGGCAAGAAATAACTAAGATCAGAGCAGAACTGAAGGAGAGAGAGACACAAAAAACCCTCCAAAAAATCAATGAATCCAGGAGTTGGTTTTTTGAAAAGATCAACAAAATTGACAGACCGCTAGCAAGGCTAATAAGGAAGAAAAGAGAGAGGAATCAATTAGACGCAATAAAAAATGATAAAGGGGAGATCACCACAGACCCCACAGAAATACAAACTACCATCAGAGAATACTATAAACACCTCTATGCAAATCAACTAGAAAATCTAGAAGAAATGGATAATTTCCTGGACACGTACACTCTTCCAAGACTAAACCAGGAAGAAGTTGAATCCCTGAATAGCAAATCAACTAGAAAATCTAGAAGAAATGGATAATTTCCTGGACATGTACACTCTTCCAAGACTAAACCAGGAAGAAGTTGAATCCCTGAATAGACCAATAGTAGCCTCTGAAATTGAGGCAACAATTAATAGCCTACCCACGAAAAAATGCCCAGGACCAGATGGATTCACAGCAGAATTCTACCAGAGGTACAAGGAGGAGCTGGTACCATTCCTTCTGAAACTCTTCCAATCAATAGAAAAAGAGGGAATCCTCCCTAACTCATTTTAGGAGGCCAACATCATCCTGATACCAAAGCCTGGCAGACACAACAAAAAAAGAGAATTTTAGACCAATCTCCCCGATGAACATCGATGCAAAAATCCTCAATAAAATACTGGCAAACCAGATTCAGCAGCACAACAAAAAGCTTATCCACCATGGTCAAGTGGGCTTCATCCCTGGGATGCAAGGCTGGTTCAACATCCGCAAATCAATAAACGTAATCCAGCATATAAACAGAACCAAAGACAAGAACCTCATGATTATCTCAATAGATGCAGAAAAATCTTTTGACAAAATTCAATAGCCCTTCATGCTAAAAACGCTCAACAAATTCGGTATTGATGGAACGTACCTCAAAATAATAAGAGCTATTTATGACAAACCCACAGCTAATATCATACTGAATGGGCAAAAACTGGAAAAATTCCCTTTGAAAACTGGCACAAGACAGGGATGCCCTCTCTCACCACTCCTATTCAACATAGTGTTGGAAGTTCTGGCTAGGGCAATCAGGCAAGAGAAAGAAATCAAGGGTATTCAGTTAGGAAAAGAGGAAGTCAAATTGTCCCTGTTTGCAGATGACATGATTGTGTATTTAGAAAACCCCATCGTCTCAGCCCAAAATCTTCTTAAGCTGATAAGCAACTTCAGCAAAGTCTCAGGATACAAAATTAATGTGCAAAAATCACAAGCATTCTTATACACCAGTAACAGACAAGCAGAGAGCCAAATCAGGAATGAACTTCCATTCACAATTGCTTCAAAGAGAATAAAATACCTAGGAATCCAACTTACAAGGGATGTAAAGGACCTCTTCAAGGAGAACTACAAACCACTGCTCAGTGAAATCAAAGAGGACACAAACAAATGGAAGAACATACCATGCTCATGGATAGGCAGAATCAATATTGTGAAAATGGCTATACTGCCCAAGGTTATTTATAGATTCAATGCCATCCCCATCAAGCTACCAATGAGTTTCTTCACCGAATTGGAAAAAACTGCTTTAAAGTTCATATGGAACCAAAAAAGAGCCCGTATTGCCAAGACAATCCTAAGTCAAAAGGACAAAGCCGGAGGCGTCACGCTACCTGACTTCAAACTATACTACAAGGCTACAGTAACCAAAACAGCATGGTACTGGTACCAAAACAGAGATATAGACCAATGGAACAGAACGGAGCCTTCAGAAATAATGCCACACATCTACAACCATCTGATATTTGACAAACCTGAGAAAAACAAGAAATGGGGAAAGGATTCCCTATTTAATAAATGGTGCTGGGAAAATTGGCTAGCCATAAGTAGAAAGCTGAAACTGGATCCTTTCCTTACTCCTTATACGAAGATTAATTCAAGATGGATTAGAGACTTAAATGTTAGACCTAATACCATAAAAACCCTAGAAGAAAATCTAGGTAGTACCATTCAGGACATAGGCACGGGCAAGGACTTCATGTCTAAAACACCAAAAGCAACGGCAGCAAAAGCCAAAATTGACAAATGGGATCTCATTAAACTAAAGAGCTTCTGCACAGCAAAAGAAACTACCATCAGAGTGAACAGGCAACCTACAGAATGGGAGAAAATTTTTGCAATCTACTCATCTGACAAAGGGCTAATTTCCAGAATCTACAAAGAACTCAAACAAATATACAAGAAAAAAACAAACAACCCCATC
>NW_022297246.1:0-1805 GCF_002776525.5 Piliocolobus tephrosceles
CCCTAGAAGAAAATCTAGGTAGTACCATTCAGGACATAGGCATGGGCAAGGACTTCATGTCTAAAACACCAAAAGCAACGGCAGCAAAAGCCAAAATTGACAAATGGGATCTCATTAAACTAAAGAGCTTCTGCACAGCAAAAGAAACTACCATCAGAGTGAACAGGCAACCTACAGAATGGGAGAAAATTTTTGCAATCTACTCATCTGACAAAGGGCTCATTTCCAGAATCTACAAAGAACTCAAACAAATATACAAGAAAAAAACAAACAACCCCATCCAAAAGTGGGGAAAGGATATGAACAGACATTTCTCAAAAGAAGACATTCATACAGCCAACAGACACATGAAAAAATGCTCATCATCACTGGCCATCAGAGAAATGCAAATCAAAACCACAATGAGATACCATCTCACACCAGTTAGAATGGCAATCATTAAAAAATCAGGAAACAATAGGTGTTGGAGAGGATGTGGAGAAATAGGAACACTTTTACACTGTTGGTGGGATTGTAAACTAGTTCAACCATTATGGAAAACAGTATGGCGATTCCTCAAGGATCTAGAACTAGATGTACCATATGACCCAGCCATCCCACTACTGGGTATATACCCAAAGGATTATAAATTATGCTACTACAAAGACACATGCACACGTATGTTTATTGCGGCACTATTCACAATAGCAAAGACTTGGAATCAACCCAAATGTCCATCAGTGACAGACTGGATTAAGAAAATGTGGCACATATACACCATGGAATACTATGCAGCCATAAAAAAGGATGAGTTTGCGTCCTTTGTAGGGACATGGATGCAGCTGGAAACCATCATTCTTAGCAAATTATCACAAGAAGAGAAAACCAAACACCGCATGTTCTCACTCATAGGTGGGAACTGAACAATGAGCTCACTTGGACTCGGGAAGGGGAACATCACACACTGGGGCCTATCATGGGGAGGGGGGAGGGGGGAGGGATTGCATTGGGGAGTTATACCTGATATAAATGATGAATTGATGGGTGCTGACGAGTTGATGGGTGCAGCACACCAACATGGCACATGTATACATATGTAACCTGCACGTTATGCACATGTACCCTAGAACTTAAAGTATAATAAAAAAAAAAAAAAACTTATTCATGTTACAAGGATTTTTTCATATGTCTTACTGCCGATTTCCTCCCTACAATAATCCTATTGTCCAGCCGCTCCCTTATCCTTTTAATGGTAAAGATAATTCTCAATAAATACTAGGGGAACTCAGAGGCCGCTGCCGGCATGGGTCCTCTGTAAGCTGAGCGCCGGTCCCCTGGATCCCGCTTTTCTTTCTCTATACTTTGTCTCTGTGTATTATTTCCTTTTCTCAAGTCTCTCGTCCCACCTAACGAGATGCACCCACAGGTGTGGAGGGGTAGGCCAACCCTTCACAGAATGCTTCTTTCAAGTTTTTACCTGAAGATATTTCCTTTCTCACCATAGTCCGGAATGTGCTCCCAATGATCCCTTCGTGGATCCTTCCATGACAGTTTCCAAAGAGTGTAATGTAAAGAAAGCTTTATGTATGTGAGATGATTACACATATCATGGAGTAGTGTCCTAGAAAGTTTTTTTCCATTTTTTATTTAATTTATTTTTTGAGACGGAGTCTCGCTCTGTCACCCAGGTTGGAGTGCAGTGGCCGTATCTCAGCTCACTGCAAGCTCCGCCTCCCGGGTTTACGCCATTCTCCTGCCTCAGCCTCCCGAGTAGCTGGGACTACACGGTCCCACCACTTCGCCTGGCTAGTTTTTTGTATTTTTTT
>NW_022297247.1:0-1431 GCF_002776525.5 Piliocolobus tephrosceles
AAAAAAAAAAATACATACAAGAACATCAACCTGACTGGTGATATTCAGATTTTGTTGTGTTTGGCATTCCTGTACAATCATTGGCCAACAAGTTACGGTTCAATTTTCCCACTGTTTTTCTCCCTATGATCCTATAGTTAAATATTTTTATAGTGCTTCTACATGTCGTTTTGCATTACACCAACTGAAGTATATTATGTCTACATTGAATCTGTCTCTATTTTTATTAGTCAGTGATAAAGTAGTATTTTATGCACCAATATAACCTGAAATATAAGTGTAAATACTAATATTGGAAATTGCCTGGAAGTGCTTATCAACATAGTTGATAGTCTAATAATTGCATTATGCTTTTATTAATATTACATTTTAGTATAACAGTATACAATTAAACATATGGATTATCCATGGACACTAAAATTATTTCAGATAGTCATGAAGGTTACAGAGAAATCTAGTGTAATAAATAGTGGTCTGAAATAACTAAGGTAATATGATGCTTAGGAATGAAAGGATTTTTGAGCAATATTTGATAGTTTCAAATAGTATTTTGCTCTTAGCAGCATCTCCATATATTTTAATTTTTTATTTCAGTTTGTATTATGTATTTTTCTTTAGATAGAGTCTCATCATTCACCCAGGCTGGAGTGAACTTTTTAAAATTTTAACTGATATATAACAGATGTACATATTTTGAGGGTAATTTGATAAACTCACATGATGTGTAATGATCAAAATAGCTAAATCAGGATACCCATCACCTTAAATATTTCTCTTTATGCTAGGAACATTTAAATTAGTCTCTTCTTGCTATTTTGAAAAGTACAATAGAGTAATGCTAACTATAGTCACCCTACTGAACTATTGAACACTGGGTCTTATAGCTTCTAACTGTATATTTGTACCCATTAATCAAACTCCCTTCATCTTTGCCTACCTCTTTTGGCCTCTGGTAACTACAGATCTAGTACCTTCATGGGCTCCACCATTTTAACTCCCACTTACGAATGAGGACATGCAATATTTATCTTTCTGTGCTTGGCTTATTTTACTTAATTTCAATTCTATTCATGTTGCTGTAAATGACAGAATGTTATTGTTTTTATGTTGAATTATATACCATAGTGTAGTTCATATCACTTTTCTTTGTCCATTTAACCATTGATGGGCACTTAAGCTGATTCCATGTTTTGTCTTATGAATAGTTCCGCAAAACACAGGGGAGTGTAGACAGCCCTTGGATATATTAATTTCGTTTTTTTGGATATATGCCCACTAGTATAATGGCTAGATCATATGATAGTTACAATAAAAAACCCTCAATAAACTGGGTATAGAAGAAACATACCTCAACAAAATAAAGTCACCTCAATAATGTTTCCTATAGTGGCTGTACTAATTTTCACTCCCACCGACAGAGTACAACAGTTC
>NW_022297250.1:0-3181 GCF_002776525.5 Piliocolobus tephrosceles
TTGTTTATTTCAGAGACAGAGTCTCCCTATGTTGTCCAGGCTGGTCTCAAATTTGTAGACTCAAGTGATCTTCCCTCTTCAGCCTCCCCAAGTGGGCCTTGGCCTCCCACAGTGCTGGGATTACAGGTGTGAGCCACTGTGCCCGACCAAACTAATTGATATTTTGAGAGCTCTTGTTCTGGCCGTGCACAGTGGCTAACGCCTGTAATCCCAGCACTGTGGGAGGCCAAGGTCCGTGGATCACTTGCGGCCAGGAGTTCGAGACCAGCATGACCAACATGACCAAACCTCATCTCTACTGAAAATACAAAAAAACTAGCTGGGCGTGGTGATGCCTGCCTATAGTCCCAGCTATTCGGGAGGCTGAGGCAGGAGAGTTGCTTGAACCTGGGAGGCAGAGGTAGCAGTGAGCGGAGATCGCACCATTGCACTCCAGCCTGGGTGACAGTGAGACTCTGTCTCAAAAATAAAATAAAATAAAATAAAAATAAAAAAGAAGAGCTTCTGTTCTAAGCACTAAGTGTACTATCAGGTTTACAGAAAAATTGGTTAGGGTAAAATACTGGAAACAACTAAATGTTAAACAGTGTGGGAGGGAGTAAGTACTTTGAGTGGATTATGGTGCAGCCATGATGGGCCGGACACAGTGGGTCACGCCTGTAATCCCAGCACTTTGGGAGGCCGAGGCGGGTGCATCACCTGAGGTCAGGAGTTGAAGACCAGCCTAGCCAACTTGGTGAAACCCCATCACTACAAAAATGCAAAAATTAGCTGGGTGTGGTGGCATGTGCCTATAACCCTAGCTACCCAGGAGGCTGAGGCAGGCGTATGGCCTGAACCTGGGAGGCAGAGGTTGCGGTGAGCTGAAATCACGCCATTGCACTCCAGCCTGAGTGACGGAGTGAGACTGTATCTCAAAAAATAAAATAAATACATAAATAAATAGACTGGGCGCAGTGGCTCATGCCTGTAATCTCAGCACTTTGGGATGCCCAAGTAGGTGGATCACCTGAGGTCAGGAGTTCGAGACCAGCCTGGCCAACCATGGCCAACATGGTGAAACCCTGTTTCTCCTAAAAATACAAAAATTAGCTGGGCTCAGTGGCAGGCACCTGTAATCCCAGCTACTTGGGAGGCTGAGGCAGAGAGAATTGCTTGAACCCAGGAGGCGGAGGTTGCAGTGAGCCGAGATCATGCCACTGCATTTCGGCCTGGGCGACAGAGCAAGAAGACTCTTGTCTCAAAAAAAAATAAAAGAAAAAAAAGAAGAAGAATTGCAATGGATTGGAACTTATCATATGTGTTTGAATCTGTAAGTTCATACAACTGCAAACAGAAAAATACCCCAAAAGCCACATACCCAATTTGTGGCAGTTTAAAGATGGCCATAGGCCAGGGCATAGAACTCTTGGGCACAGTGGCTCACGCCTGTAATCCCAGCACTTTGGGAGGCCAAGGCGGGCGGATCACGAGATCAGGAGATTGAGACCATCCTGGTAACACAGTGAAACCCCATCTCTACTAAATATACAAAAAATTAGCCAGACGTGGTGGCGAGCACCTGTAGTCCCAGCTACTCGGGAGGCTGAGGCAGGAGAGTGGCTGGCGTGAAGCCGGGAGGCGGAGCTTGCAGTTAGCTGAGATCGCGCCACTGCACTCCAGCCTGGACGACAGAGTGAGACTCCGTCTCAAAAAAAAAAAAAAAAAAAAAAAAAAAATTTGCTCAGCTGAACACTGCCCCACTTCTCAGCCTTCCAATGTGCTGGATTATAGGCCAGCACAGTGGTTCATGCCTGTAATCCTAGCACTGTGGGAAGCCAAGGCAGGCAGATCACCTGAGGTCAGGAGTTCAAGACCAGCCTGGCCAACATGGCAAAACCCCATCTCTACTAAAAATACAAAAATTAGCTGGGCGTGGTGGTGCACGCCTGTAGTCCCAGCTACTTAGGAGGCTGAGGCAGGAGAATGGCTCGAACCTACGAGGCAGAGGTTGCAGTGAGCCAAGATCATGCCATTGCACTCCAGCCTGGGCAACAGAGTAAGACTCCATCTCAAAAAACAAACAAAACAAGGCCGGACGCGGTGGCTCAAGCCTGTAATCCCAGCACTTTGGGAGGCCGAGACGGGCGGATCACGGGGTCAGGAGATCAAGACCATCCTGGCTAAGACGGTGAAACCCCGTCTCTACTAAAAATACAAAAAACTAGCCGGGCGAGGTGGCGGGCGCCTGTAGTCCCAGCTACTCCGGAGGCTGAGGCAGGAGAATGGTGTAAACCCGGGAGGCGGAGCTTGCAGTGAGCTGAGATCTGGCCACTGCACTCCAGCCTGGGAGACAGAGCCAGACTCCGTCTCAAAAAAAAAAAACAAACAAACAAACAAACAAACAAAACAAAACCAAAATAAAATAAAAGTGTTGGATTACAGATGTGAGCCACTGCACCTGGCCAGCTCTTTACTTTGAAAAAATGATGAACAAAGGGAAGGAATCAAGCACTGATTCTGTGTTTTGTGTATGAACTGTTCTTGAGGCATCTAGATTGTTGATGAAGGGAAGCTTGTCCCTATAGAAGTATTCCTGCCGTTGCCAAGCACGGTGGCTCACGCCTGTAATTGCAGCACTTTGGGAGGCTGAGGCGGGAGGATCAGTTGAGTCCAGGAGTTTGAGACCAGCCTGGGCAACATGGCAAAACCCCGTCTCTACAAAAAAAACTATAAAAATTTAGCTGGACACAGTGGCCCCTTCCTGTAGTACCAGCTACTTGGGAGGCTGAGGTAGGAGGATTGCTTGAGCCTGGGAGGCAGACGTTATAGCGCAAGGAGATCAAGGCATGACACCCCAGCCTGGGTAACAGAGTGAGACCCTGTCTCAAAAACATATACATACATACATACATACATACTTTTTTAGTTCTGATACTTATATAAAATAGGATATCACATAATAGAACACGGAGTCTTGAACCATTAGAAAATCTTACAGAAATGCTTTGGATGAAGTAATATGATGTCTGGTAATTGGTTGAGAACATGCCAGTGCTGAGTGAGGTGGAGGTTCAGACTAAACGAGACTGGCCACGTGCCATTAACTGGGGAATGGGGCAATGGGGGTCCCTCAACGCTTTCTCCGCTTTCTCTCTCCTTCCGAGTATGGTGGAGGTTTTCCATAATAAAAAGTCAAAAA
>NW_022297251.1:0-3101 GCF_002776525.5 Piliocolobus tephrosceles
TTTTATGGCTGCATAGTATTCCATGGTGTATATGTGCCACATTTTCTGAATCCAGTCTGTCACTGATGGACATTTGGGTTGATTCCAAGTCTTTGCTATTGTGAATAGTGCCGCAATAAACATACATGTGCATGTGTCTTTATAGCAGCGTGATTTAAAATCCTTTAGGTATATACCCAGTAGTGGGATGGCTGGGTCATATAGTATTTCTAGTTCTAGATCCTTGAGGAATCGCCACACTGTCTTCCACAATGGTTGAACTAGTTTACAATCCCACCAACAGTGTAAAAGTGTTCCTATTTCTCCACATCCTCTCCAGGACCTGTTGTTTCCTGACTTTTTAATGATTGCCATTCTAACTGGTGTGAGATGGTATCTCATTGTGGTTTTGATTTGCATTTCTCTGATGACCAGTGATGATGAGCATTTTTTCATGTGTCTATTGGCTGTATGCATGTGTTCTTTTGAGAAATGTCTCTTCATATCCTTTGCCCACTTTTTGATGGGATTGTTTGTTTTTTCCTTGTAAATTTGTTTGAGTTCTTTGTAGGTTCTGGATATTAGCCCTTTGTCTGATGAGCAGATTGCAAAAATTTTCTCCCATTCTGTAGATTGCCTGTTCACTCTGATGGTAGTTTCTTTTCCTGTGCAGAAGCTCTTTAATCATATCCCATTTGTCAATTTTGGCTTTTGCTGCTCTTGCTTTTGGTGTTTTAGACATGAAGTCCTTGCCCATGCCTATGTCCTGAATGTTATTACCTAGGTTTTCTTCTAGGGTTTTTATGGTTTTAGGTCTAACATTGAAGTCTCTAATCCATCTTGAATTAATCTTCGTATAAGGAGCAAGGAAAGGATCCAGTTTCAGCTTTCTACTTATGGCTAGCCAATTGTCCCAGCACCATTTATTAAATAGGGAATCCTTTCCCCATTTCTTGTTTTAGTCAGGTTTGTTAAAGATCAGATGGCTGTAGATGTGTGGTATTATTTCTGAGGACTCTGTTCTGTTCCATTGGTCTATATCTCTGTTTTGGTACCAGTACCATGCTGTTTTGGTTACTGTAGCCTTGTAGTATAGTTTGAAGTCAGGTAGCATGATGCCTCCAGCTTTGTTCTTTTGACTTAGGATTGTCTTGGCAATGCAGGCTCCTTTTTGGTTGCATATCAGCTTTAAAGCAGTTTTTTCCAATTCTGTGAAGAAACTCATTGGTAGCTTGATGGGGATGGCATTGAATCTACAAATTATCTTGGGCAGTATGGCCATTTTCACGATATTGATTCTTCCTATCCAGGAGCATGGTATGTTCTTCCATTTGTTTGTGTCCTCTTTTATTTCACTGAGCCAGTGGTTTGCAGTTCTCCTTGAAGAGGTCCTTTACATCCCTTGTAAGTTGGATTTCTAGGTATTTTATTCTCTTTGAAGCAATTGTGGATGGAAGTTCATTCATGATTTGGCTCTCTGCTTGTCTGTTACTGGTGTATAAGAATGCTTGTGATTTTTGCACATTAATTTTGTATCCTGAGACTTTGCTGAAGTTGCTTATCAGCTTAAGGAGATTTTGGGCTGAGACAATGGGGTTTTCTAAATATACAATCATGTCATCTGCAAACAGGGACAATTTGACTTCTTCTTTTCCTAACTGGATACCCTTTATTTCTTCCTCTTGCCTGATTGCCCTAGCCAGAACTTCCAACTATATATTGAATAGGAGTGGTGAGAGAGGGCATCCCTGTCTTGTGCCGATTTTCAAAGGGAATTTTTCCAGTTTTTGCCCATTCAGTATGATATTGGCTGTGGGTTTGTCATAAATAGCTCTTATTATTTTGAGGTACGTTCCATCAATACTGAATTTATTGAGTGTTTTTAGCATGAAGAGCTGTTGAATTTTGTCAAAGGCTGTTTCTGCATCTATTGAGATAATAATGTAGTTTTGTCTTTGGTTCTGTTTATATGCTGGATTACGTTTATTGACTTGCGTATGTTGAAACAGCCTTGCATCCCAGGGAGGAAGCCCACTTGATCATGGTAGATAAGCTTTTTGATGTGCTGCTGAATCCGGTTTGCCAGTATTTTATTGAGGATTTTTGCATTGATGTTCATCAGGGATATTGGTCTAAAATTTTCTTTTTTTGTTGTGTCTCTGCCAGGCTTTGGTATCAGGATGATGTTGGCCTCATAAAATGAGTTAGGGAGGATTCCCTCTTTTTCTATTGATTGGAATACTTTCAGAAGGAATGGTACAAACTCCTCCTTGTACCTCTGGTAGAATTCAGCTGTGAATCCATCTGGTCCTGGACTTTTTTTGGTTGGTAGGCTATTAATTGTTGCCTCAATTTCAGAGCCTGCTATTAGTCTATTCAGGGATTCAGCTTCTTCCTCGTTTAGTCTTGGGAGAGTGTAAGTGTCCGGGAAATTATCCATTTCTTCTAGATTTTCTAGTTTATTTCTGTAGAGGTGTTTATAGTATTCTCTGATGGTAGTTTGTATTTCTGTGGGGTCGGTGGTGATATTCCCTTTATCATTGTTTTTATTGCATCTGTTTGATTCTTCTCTCTTTTCTTCTTTATTAGTCTTGCTAGCGGTCTCTCAATTTTGTTGATCTTTTCAAAAAACCAGCTCCTGGAATCATTGATTTTTTTGAAGGGATTTTTGTGTCTCTGTCTCCTTCGGTTCTGCTCTGATCTTAGTTATTTCTTGCCTTCTGCTAGCTTTTGAATGTGTTTGCTCTTGCTTCTCTAGTTCTTTTAATTGTGATGTTAGGGTGTCAATTTTAGATCTTTCCTGCTTTCTCTTGTGGGCATTTAGTGCTATAAATTTCTCTCTACACACTGCTTTAAATGTGTCCCAGAGATTCTGGTATGTTGTATCTTTGTTCTCATTGGTTTCAAAGAACATCTTTATTTCTGCCTTCATTTCATTATGTACCCAGTAGTCATTCAGGAGCAGGTTGTTCGGTTTCCATGTAGTTGAGTGGTTTTGATTGAGTTTCTTAGTCCTGAGTTCTAGTTTGATTGCACTGAGGTCTGAGAGACAGTTTGTTATAATTTCTGTTCTTGTACATTTGCTGAGGAGTGCTTTACTTCCAATTATGTGGTCAATTTTG
>NW_022297251.1:3201-3964 GCF_002776525.5 Piliocolobus tephrosceles
TATTCTGTTGACTTGGGGTGGAGAGTTCTATAGATGTCTATTAGGTCCGCTTGGTGCAGAGATGAGTTCAATTCCTGGATATCCTTGTTAACTTTCTGTCTCGTTGATCTGTCTAATGTTGACAGTGGAGTGTTGAAGTCTCCCATTATTATTGTATGGGAGTCTAAGTCTCTTTGTAAGTCTCTAAGGACTTGCTTTATGAATCTGGGTGTTCCTGTATTGGGTGCATATATATTTAGGACAGTTAGCTCTTCCTGTTGAATTGATCCCTTTACCATTATGTAATGGCCTTCTTTGTCTCTTTTGATCTTTGATGGTTTAAAGTCTGTTTTATCAGAGACTAGGATTGCAACCCCTGCTTTTTTTTGTTCTCCATTTGCTTGGTAGATCTTCCTCCATCCCTTTATTTTGAGCCTATGTATGTCTCTGCATGTGAGATGGGTCTCCTGAAGACAGCAGACTGATGGGTCTTGACTCTTTATCCAGTTTGCCAGTCTGTGTCTTTTAATTGGAGCATTTAGTCCATTTACATTTAAGGTTAATATTGTTATGTGTGATCTTGATCCTGCCATTATGATATTAACTGGTTATTTTGCTCATTAGTTGATGCAGTTTCTTCCTAGGCTCGATGGTCTTTACATTTTGGCATGTTTTTGCAATGGCTGGTACCGGTTGTTCCTTTCCATGTTTAGGGCTTCCTTCAGGGTCTCTTGTAAGGCAGGCCTGGTGGTGACAAAATAACCAGTTAATATCATAATGGCAG
>NW_022297252.1:0-411 GCF_002776525.5 Piliocolobus tephrosceles
CGCCAGATGAAGGGGTGGCCTGCCCCTCCACACCTGTGGGTGCTTCTCGCTAGGTGGAAACGAGAGACTTGAGAAAAGAAATAAAGACAAAGTATAGAGAAAGAAAAGCGGGGCCCCAGGGGACCAGTGCTGTGCTTTCAGAGGACCTACACTGGCACCGGTTTCTGAGTTCCCTCAGTATTTATTGCCAAAAAGATAAGGGAGTAAATTAGCAGTAAGGCATACAGATACACGGAGCTGTTGCATTTTCCCAGGATTGGGCAGGAGACAGATGTTTTTCTTTTACTGAGATTTAAAGGAATGGTACTGACCTTCAACCACAAGCAGGCTTTAAACATTTGCCTAACAAAGCACATCCCTTACCGCCCAAAATCCTTTCAACTTTAATTAGCACAGCAATGTTTCTAGCAA
>NW_022297252.1:511-2100 GCF_002776525.5 Piliocolobus tephrosceles
CTGGCACCGGTCTCTGAGTTCCCTCAGTATTTATTGCCAAAAAGATAAGGGAGTAAATTAGCAGTAAGGCATACAGATACACGGAGCTGTTGCATTTTCCCAGGATCGGGCAGGAGACAGATGTTTTTCTTTTACTCAGATTTAAAGGAATGGTACTGACCTTCAACCACAAGCAGGCTTTAAACATTTGCCTAACAAAGCACATTCCTTACAGCCCAAAATCCTTTCAACTTTAATTAGCACAGCAATGTTTCTAGCAAGGACAAGATTGGGGGTAGAGTCACAGATTAACAGCATCTCAAATACAGAGCCAAATGGAGTCTCTTAAACCTACTTCTATCTATAATAACACAGTAACAGGCTAACCTATCTTTTCCCTACACCAAGGTTACGGATTTTGTTCAAAAGTTTGTCTGTATATAAGGGCTTGGGTCAGGATGGTCACTGACGGTTCTCACACATCTGTTCTTATGAGTTTGGCCCATTGCTCAGTCAGTCAGGGAATTAACAAATATTAATATACACCTGTACGTAAGATGGAAAAGAATAGCTATGACTCTTTTTTTTTGACAAGTCATGTATTTTAATGGTGCTAACACTAGAGGTTTGCTTTTTTTTTTTTTTTTTTTTAAATATTTGGCCTTAGCAATGAATCCTCTAATTCAACAGGAAGATATTCTCATGTGCGTCTGTGTGAAGAGACCACCAAACAGGCTTTCTGTGAGCAACATGGCTGTTTATTTCACCTGGGTGCAGGTGGGCTGAGTCCGAAAAGATAGTCAGCAAAGGGAGATAAGGGTGCGACTGTTTTATAGCATTTGGGTAGGTAAAGGAAAATTACAGCCAAAGGGGGGTTGTTCTCCGGCGGGCAGGAGTCGGGGTCACAAGGTGCTCCGTGGGGGAGCTTTTTGAGCCAGGATGAGCCAGGAAAAGGAATTTCACAAGATACTATCATCGCTTAAGGCAAGGACTGGCCATTTTCACTTCTTTTGTGGTGGAATGTCATTTACACATCTTTTGTGGTGGAATGTCATCACTTAAGGCAGGGGAGGGCATTTGCAATTCTTTTGTGATTCTTCAGTTACTTCAGGCCATCTGGGCATATACTTGCAAGTCACAGGGGATGCTATGGCTTGGCTTGGGCTCAGAGGCCTGACAGATATTACATGCCCTGCTGACCCTACAGCTTCTACCCAGTAGGACCTGAGGTGTGTGTTTGTTCTTTATTGTCCCCTGACAGATGACTCCAAAATGTGGCCCACACCAGCACACAGTTATACCACAGGAATGATTACTCCTTGGGCCAGGAGTGCAGGCTTCACTGGGCCCTCTGCCCCAGGGGCTCTCCGTGGCTGCAGCAAGTGTCTGCTCAGGGCTGCCATGTCTTCTGAAGGCTCAGACTCATCAGGGGAGGAGCTGCTTCCATGCTCGCTTCTGTGTTGCTGGCAGAATTCTATTGCTTGCAGGCTGTTGGACTGAAGGCCCCAGTCTCTCCATAGCATCAGCTTCAGGCTACCCCCTGCCTCTTGATAGGTGCTAGTTCTGGCAAAGCCAGTCACCTGCCCAGGGCAGAGGGTAGCCTGAAGCTG
>NW_022297253.1:0-710 GCF_002776525.5 Piliocolobus tephrosceles
ACATGGAACCAACCCAAATGTCCATCAATGATTGACTGCATGAAGAAATGTGGCACATATATGCCATGGAATACTATGCAGTCATAGAAAAGGATGAGTTCTTATTCTTTGCTGGGACATGGATGAAGCTGGAAACCATCATTCTCAGCAAACTAACACAGGAACAGAAAACCAAACAATGAATGCTCTCACTTATAGGTGGGAGTTGAACAATGAGAACACATGGACACAGGGAGGGGAACATCACACACTGGGCCCTGTCATGGGGTGGGGAGGCTAGGGGAGGTATAGCATTACGAAAAATACCCAATGTAGATGACGAGTTGAGGGGTGCATCAAACCACCATAGCACATATATACCTATGTAACAAACCTGCATCTTCTGCACATGTATCCTAGAACTTAAAGTATAATAAAAAAGTTGATAAGCTTGACTTTATTAAAATTAAAAATGTCTACTCTGCAAAAAGACTGCAGAGGGAATGAAAATATGAGCCACAGACTAAGAGAAAATACTTATGAAATATAGATTTGTTAAAGAACTGTTATCCAAAATACACGAAGAACTCTTAAAATTCAACAAGAAAACAACCAATTAAAAACAGGCTAAAGATATTAATGGGAATCTCACCAAAGTAGATATATCGATGAACAATGAGCGAATGAAAAAAAACTTCATATTCCATGGACTTTGGATTATAATGATATGA
>NW_022297253.1:810-2890 GCF_002776525.5 Piliocolobus tephrosceles
CTCGCTCTGTTGCCCAGGCTGGAGTGCAGTGGCCAGATCTCAGCTCACTGCAAGCTCCGCCTCCTGGGTTTACACCATTCTCCTGCCTCAGCCTCCCAAGTAGCTGGGACTAAAGGCGCCTGCCACCTCGCCTGGCTAGTTTTTTTATATTTTTTAGTAGAGTCGGGGTTTCACCATGTTAGCCAGGATGGTCTTGATCTTCTGACCTCGTGATCCGCCCGTCTCGGCCTCCCAAAGTGCTGGGATTACAGGCTTGAGCCACTGCGCCCAGCCTAAAATGTAGGTTTCTCAATTGTAACTAATGTACCATTCTGGTAAATGATGCTGATAATGGAGTAAACTATGCTTCTGTGGGCTCAGGGATTATGTAGAAAAATAGTCATACCTTTCTATCAATGTAGCTGTGAACCTAAAATTCCACTAAAAAATAGAGTCTTACAAAAATCTACTGGGTAGAAAATTTAGATTATGTCTATAAAAATTCCGAAGAGGATTAAATTTTATTCAGAATATGATTAAATAAACGACAAAGGCATGTCATAGACAATATGATTTACTTGAGTTGGGAAAATATCACAATTGTCTTTTGAAATTCAGAGGTATTATATACATCGCCATGTTGGTAACTGGGCTTTGTGAAGAAGGTAGTATTTTCCTAAGATTAGAGACTGATGGAAAAACAGGGCATCCCTTTCTTCTGCAGAAAAAACAAACCCAGCCACTCTCAATAAATACAGATATGCTAGTAAATATATCTCTTAATCGATGACTTTCATGTTATGAGAGCTAGTTCTGCTTTTTACTCTTAGGAGCTACAAGACTTTCAATTAGAGATATTAGTCATTTACAGCTCAACTGGGTAAAGAGTTGATTAGCGAGACCAGAGAAAAAAATAGGAAGGCCGGATTGTGATGAAGGGATTTACCAAGCCTTTTAGAAGTGGTACTTTCTTGAGATTAATGGGTGAGATCAGAACAGAACCCAGTGAAAAAAATGAATTACATAGTGGATAAGAAGTGTCAGATAAAAAAGGAAGTCTAAATGTAAATCAACTAATAGTGAGAAGATTGAGTTCCTTTTCAATTATGTGATCAAAATGTCATGAGAATAGGAGGAAAGGCTTGGAGTACCCTGCAGTGTTAAATTTCTGATGAGGTAAATATTTTGTACCTATAAATCCCATGTGGATAGCTTTAGATGGGCTGTATATGTGTTTGGTACTGCTTCTGTCACTGTTTATATTGAGTCATACTCAGACCCTGTACGTTACTACTTGATTCTCAGTTCTACCGTAGCCATTTAGTTCTCAGTCCTGGAGAGAAATAAAATTAGAACAAAGATGGGCAAACATTGACAATAGCAGCAAGTAATAACTGATAGTCAGCTTGCCAAAGGGGCTATAAGAAGTAAGATGCAGAGTTCAAAAAGTATGTAATAATTCTAGGTTTTACATAATGGATATGAATATGTGAGCCTGATTTATCAAGATAGGTGGGACTGAGGTAAAATTTATTTAAAAATAGCAATATTGAAAACGTTAACTCATTTGGTGCAGTGGTGTGCACCTGTAGTCACAAGTACTGAGGATGATGAGGCAGGAGTACAACTTGTTCCCAGAAATTTGGGCCAAGCCTGAGCAACATAGCGAGCCCCATCTTAAAGAAAAAAATAATTAAAAAAGGATAACCACCGAATATGTGGCAAATTTTTTGGGAGGTCCACTTCCTTTTTCAACAGTGTTATGTTGTTGAGAAATAGCTGAAATGAGTCAGAACTACTTATGTTGTTTCCTTAATATGTAAGGTTGAAAATGTTTCTTAACATCTTTGACACTCAATTTCAGTAACTGTAAAATGATACCTATATTATATATACACATATATCATTGATTTAATAGAATGATTAATAAAATATCCACTTATAACAAATATTCTCTATGTATGTAATGTATAATGCTGTCTCTTTATACACAGACACATACGTACTTGATGTGACATAGACATAGACTGATGTTCAATCAAGAGAAGCTAAAATTGCAGTTTTGATTAGTAGGTAAAAGAAAATATAAAGTAACATTTTT
>NW_022297255.1:0-3107 GCF_002776525.5 Piliocolobus tephrosceles
AGACACATGAAAAAATGCTCATCATCACTGGCCATCAGAGAAATGCAAATCAAAACCACAATGAGATACCATCTCACACCAGTTAGAATGGCAATCATTCAAAAATCAGGAAACAATAGGTGTTGGAGAGGATGTGGAGAAATAGGAACACTTTTACACTGTTGGTGGGATTGTAAACTAGTTCAACCATTATGGAAAACAGTATGGCGATTCCTCAAGGATCTAGAACTAGATGTACCATATGACCCAGCCATCCCACTACTGGGTATATACCCAAAGGATTATAAATTATGCTACTACAAAGACACATGCACACGTATGTTTATTGCGGCACTATTCACAATAGCAAAGACTTGGAATCAACCCAAATGTCCATCAGTGACAGACTGGATTAAGAAAATGTGGCACATATACACCATGGAATACTATGCAGCCATAAAAAAGGATGAGTTTGCGTCCTTTGTAGAGACATGGATGCAGCTGGAAACCATCATTCTTAGCAAATTATCACAAGAAGAGAAAACCAAACACCGCATGTTCTCACTCATAGGTGGGAACTGAACAATGAGCTCACTTGGACTCGGGAAGGGGAACATCACACACTGGGGCCTATCATGGGGAGGGGGGAGGGGGGAGGGATTGCATTGGGGAGTTATACCTGATATAAATGATGAATTGATGGGTGCTGACGAGTTGATGGGTGCAGCACACCAACATGGCACATGTATACATATGTAACCTGCACGTTATGCACATGTACCCTAGAACTTAAAGTATAATAAAAAAAAATAAAGAAAAAAAAATGAAAGAAAAAAAAAAGAAATAATTATGGTTATGATTTTCAAACTTTGTGAAAAAAGTGTCCATACAAGGAAGTAATGATTACAACCTGCTAAAACTGGTCAGCATGTAAATACTTTTTTTATTATTATTACTTTTTACTAGTAGTAATATATTTGTATTCTTTTTCTTTCTTCATCCACCCTCTCCACTTCCCTTTGTGGCCTCCGATAACAACTAATCTGATCTCTACGTTCATGATATACTAAAAAAGCTAAAAAAGCACTCACATATGAGTGAGAATATGCAACAGGATTTAATTCTTTTTTATGATGAAATCATATTCCATTATGTATATATACAACATTTTCTATTTTTTATTAAAAAATTTTTACTGATTTGAGGGTGCAAGTGCAGTATTGTGTAGTGATGAAGTCTGGGCTTTTAGCCATCACTTGTATAATGTACATTATACCTGGTAGATAATTTTTTATTCCTAACCTCTTCCCAACCTTCCACCTTTCAGAGTCTTCAGTGTCTATTATTGCACCTTGTATTCATGTGCATTCATTATTTAACTCCCACTTATAAATGAGTCCATGCAATATTTAACTTTCTGGGTTATTTCACATAAGAAAATGGCCTCCATTTCTATCCATGTTGCTGCAAAAGACAGGATTTCATTCTTTTATGACTGAGAAGTATTCTATAGCATGTGTGTGTGTGTGTGTATGTATGTATATATATATATATATATATCACATTCTCTTTATCCAATTATTCATTGATGGACACTTAGGTTTACTCTATGACTTTGTGAATAGTGCTGAAATAAAGACATGAGTATAGGTAACATTTTGATATAACGATTTCTTTTCTTTTTGATATATATCCAGTAGTGGGATTGTTGTATCAAATGGTGGTTCTATTTTTAGTTCTTTGAGAAATCTCCATGCATTTTTTCCAGAGAGGTTGTTCTAATTTACATTTTCACCAACATTGAGTAAGTGTTCCTCTTCCTCAGCATCCTTGCCAACATCTGTTGTTTTTTGACTTTTTAATAATAGCCATTCTGACTGGAGTATAATGGTATATCATTGTGGTTTTAATTTGTATTTCTTTGATGATTAGTGATGTTGAATATTTTATTTTTTGTTTTGTTTTGTATTGTTTGTTGGCTGCTTTTATATCTTCTTTTGAAAAACATCTGTTCATATTCTTGGTTCACTTTTTAAGGGATTATTATTGTTACTATTTACATTACTTTCTGTGTTGCTTGAGTTCTTTGTAGATTCTAGATGTTAGTCCTGGGTCAGATGGATACTTTGCACATATTTTCTCCCATTTTTTAGGTTGTCCATTTACTCTGTTGACTGTTTCTTCTGCTGTGTAGGAGATTTTTAGTTTAACTAAGCCCCATTTGTCTATTTTTGTTTTTGTTGCATTAGCTTTTGAGGACTTAGTCATAAAATCTTTGCCTAGGCCAATGTCCAGAAGTGCTTTCCCTAATTTGTTTCTAGGTTTTGTATGGTTTTATTTACATTTATGTCTTTAATCTGTCATGAGTTTTTTTGTTTGTTTGTTTCATTCTTCTGCATATGGCTATTCACTATTCTTAGCAACATTTACTAAGAATCTATTCAGTGTATATATTTGTCAACATTGTTGAAGATTAGTTGGTTATAGGTATGTGACCTTACTTCTGGGTTCTCTATTCTGTTCTATTAATTTATGTGTCTATTTTCACACCAGTACCATACTGTCTTGGTTACTATATCCCTGTAGTATAAATTGAAGTGAGGTGATGTGATTCTTCCAGCTTTGTTCTTTTTACTCAGGATTGCTTAAGCTGTTGGGGCTCTTTGTTTCCATATGAATTTTAGGATTGTTTATTCTAATTCTGTGAAAAAATGATGTTGATAATTTGATAGGAACTGAATTGAATCTGTAAATTACTTTGGGCAGTGCGGTCATTTTAACAATATTGATTCTTCCAATTCATGAGCCTGGGATGTTTTTCCATTTGTTTGTGTCATATATGATTTCTTTCATTAGCGTTTTGTATTTCTCCTTGTAAAGATCTTTTATCTTCTTTCCTAAATGTATTCCTAGGTATTTTTGCTTTGTAGCTATTGTAAATAACATTGAGATTTAAATTTGGTTCTCAGCTTGATTGTTATTGATATATAGATTTGCTACTGATCTTCAGACTTTTTTTGGAATAGTTTCAGTAGGAATGGTACCATTTCTTTTTTATTTTATTTTATTTTATTTTATTTTTTTATTATACTTTAAGTTCTAGGGTACATGTGCATAACGTGCAGGTT
>NW_022297255.1:3207-8909 GCF_002776525.5 Piliocolobus tephrosceles
CGAGTCCAAGTGAGCTCATTGTTCAGTTCCCACCTATGAGTGAGAACATGCGGTGTTTGGTTTTCTCTTCTTGTGATAGTTTGCTAAGAATGATGGTTTCCAGCTGCATCCATGTCCCTACAAAGGACGCAAACTCATCCTTTTTTATGGCTGCATAGTATTCCATGGTGTATATGTGCCACATTTTCTTAATCCAGTCTGTCACTGATGGACATTTGGGTTGATTCCAAGTCTTTGCTATTGTGAATAGTGCCGCAATAAACATACGTGTGCATGTGTCTTGTAGTAGCATAATTTATAATCCTTTGGGTATATACCCCAGTAGTGGGATGGCTGGGTCATATGGTACATCTAGTTCTAGATCCTTGATGAATTGCCATACTGTTTTCCATAATGGTTGAACTAGTTTACAATCCCACCAACAGTGTAAAAGTGTTCCTATTTCTCCACATCCTCTCCAACACCTGTTGTTACCTGATTTTTTAATGATTGCCATTCTAACTGGTGTGAGATGGTATCTCATTGTGATTTTGATTTGCATTTCTCTGATGGCCAGTGATGATGAGCCTTTTTTCATGTGTCTGTTGGCTGTATGAATGTCTTCTTTTGAGAAATGTCTGTTCATATCCTTTCGCCACTTTTTGATGGAGTTGTTTGTTTTTTTCTTGTATATTTGTTTGAGTTTTTGTAGAATCTGGATATTATTCCATTGTCAGATGAGTAGATTGCAAAAATTTTCTCCCATTCTGTAGGTTGCCTGTTCACTCTGATGGTAGTTTCTTTTGCTGTGCAGAAGCTCTTTAGTTTAATGAGATCCCATTTGTCAATTTTGGCTTTTGCTGCCGTTGCTTTTGGCTTTTATGAGTCCCCCAAACACCAGCAGGCTTCCCAGAGGCCAATTTCAGTCAGCTGCCGAGTTTGGTTTTATCTTTATTTTTTCATTGTTGTCTATTATAAATTAGGTACTCTAAAGCACCTAATCTGGGAGGTTACATACAATGAAAATCCATGTTTCTGGCCTCTCTTGAAAATGAAACAAAACAAAACAAAAAAACATGGGGATTAAGATCCACATTCCAACAGAAATACAAGTAGCTAGGTCTGAGGTAGCGCTCAGTCCAGTTTAGACTAAGAATGCCCTCTCCAATTGGCCACACCCCCAGCTGGCCTGCTTCACTCTAATAAAATGCACAGTTGTCCCCTGGAAGCATTTGTGCTTGTAACTGGGGCTAGACCCGGGGAAAACTGCCCCTTTTGATTTGCTTTGACTCCCATTCACTTTTAAGTTTAGTTCTTTTATCTTTATTCCAATTTGGTGTGGGAGACAGAGAGTAGCCAAAATACATAAGTAGATATAAAGTATTTTCATAGTGAAAAGTACTAAGAAGGAAAAAATAAAGCTAAGAAATAGAATATGAAATTCCAGGGAGGAGGCTGAAATTAGAGAGATAAAATACCAGGGAAGGGCTTACTGAGAACTTGGCTTTTGAGTAAAGACCTGAAGGCAATGGGAGAGCTGACCCTGTAGCTATTTGGGAAAGGAATATTCCAGGTGGAGAGACAGTGGAGTACTGTGGCCCCAAGGCAAAAGGAGGCCTGACATCTTTGAGAAGCAGGGATGGCAGCATGGCTGGAGCTGAGTGAGCAAGGCAGAGATTAGCAGGAGGTGATTTCAAAGAGGTAATGGGGCTGAGGGAGAGGAAGACACTTTAGAGCCCTGCAGGTTCTAGAATGCAATTTGGCTTTTACACTGAATGTTATGGAAAGCCATTCATATATTGATAGCAGAGGAGCAATATGATTTGTCTTATAGTTTAACAGGATCACCCTAGGAACTTTGTAGAATAGTCTGTATTGGGTCCTGAGATGGAAAAGGGGAGATTAAATATGCTAATGAACTGATGAGTGACCTAGACACAGATTTACACATAGGAAATGAATCATAATAGAAATAAGATTTCAGATGACTAACGAAAACAAATATTTTGTTTAATAAATAGTACCATGTTAACTGGCTATCTGTATGTTTAAAAACAAACTTTTTACAACACTTTACACACAAAATAAATTCCAAGTGGAACAAAAAATGTAATACCTAAACTTGGAAATTAACATGTATAAAATCTTTAAAACACCATGGAAGATAGTATTTATATTTTGAACCCTGTAAATGAGGAAGATTACAAAGGCACAGAATGTACAGGTACTTACTAAAGGAAATTTTGGTAAGTTTGATTAAATTATAATATGCCATCTCCTATTTGCAAAAATTTCTCTATACAAAGTAGGGAAAAATAAGGAAATTTTGATAAGTTTGATTAAATTGTAATATGCCATCTCCTACTTGGAAAAATTACCGTATACAAAGTAGGGAAAAATAAGATGTGGCTATAAAATTGGATGACTAAAATGAACAAAATAAACCATAATATATTCTAAGAAAAAACAAATGACCCATGGAAATTGGGCAAAAAAAATGCAACCAGGTGATTTATAAAATAGGAGACCACATTTTCAATAAAAATAAATTTTCTTAATTTGATCCTTATTACTTTACTCTCTTTTCCATAACACGTGTCGTCTTTCAATATACTGTGTAATTTGCTTAGTTAATAAGTTTGTTGCACTTACACTTGCCAGAATGTAATCTCTGTAAGAGTATATTTTCTCCATCTTTAGGTTCTTCAATGTATCCCAAGTACTTAAATGTGTACCTGGCACATAGATGCTCAATGAGTATTTCTTGACTTTATGATTCTCACCAGTAATCAGAAACATGGAAACTAAAATGGCATATGCTTTCATACACATTAGATCATCATGTATATATCAGATCAAGCATGTATGAAATTTGAAAATGTGTTGACCAGTTAAACAAATAGGAGATTCTATACAATGTTGGTGGGAATTTAAGTTGGAGCAAGATTTGCTATTATCTAGTTAGTTTGAAGATGGCATATCACCAGCAGTTTTATACAGTCGTGTGTCACTTACCACTGAGGCTACTTTCTGGGAAATGCATTGTTACGAAATTTCATAATGGTGTGGGCATGATAGAGTGCCCTTAAACAAAGCCAGGTGGTATACCTTACTACACGACTGAGCTATATGGTATAGCCTATTGTTCCTAGGCTACAAACCTGTACAGCATGTTACTGTGCTGAACACTGTAGGCAGTTGGAATGCAATGGTAAGTGCTTGTGTATCTAAACAAATGTAAACCCAGAAAAGGTACAGTAAAAGTACAATATAAAAGATCAAAAATGTTACACCTGTATAGGGCACTTGTCATGAATGGCACTTACAGGCCTGAAAGTTGCTCTAGGTGATTCGGTGAGTGAGTGGTAAGTGAATGTGAAGACTTAAGGAATTACTGTATATTACTGTAGACTTTATAAACACTGTACACTTAGGCTATGCTAAATTCATTAAAAATAAAGTATGCTACAATTTTTATTTTATAATTTTAGTATAATGTCAGTAGCTGATAGTGATTTTTCACTTCCATTATAATCTTATGGGAATACCATTGTATACATGGTTTGTCATTGACCAAGACATCATTATGTGGCGCATGAGTTGGAAGGAAAGTTCCATATGTGCTTTTCATGCAAGTAAATCACTTTCTACCCTTTGTTTTAGGCTATCTTTTACAAGATGCTTGAATAGCAGACAGCTTTGAAAGAAAGAGATAGTGTCTGTCTCTGAAGTAAAAACATGTTTGCATAGAGCCTTTGGAAAACAGAGTGCTTCCCTCTGAAGCAAAGGGAGATTATGCTTATTCTAGTATGATAAACAGAATGTCTTTTTCAAGAGTAAAGGGAAGGCATAGCTACTGCACATTATAAATAATTGAGTTTCCTCAGTTTTACTCTTGTAATGTATAGTACTATGTATATTGGAGTCAAATGGTCATTTTGTATAGCACGATGGGAAGTGGGGCTTAGGAATCTAACGTAAAAATGCTTATATTCAGGCTGTTACTATTGCTATGAATAATAAACAATCCTTTGTCTCTGACCCAAGAGTCTCATGCCTTCTACCAGAACCCTCAAAAACCTGTGAAAGATTACCTTGTTAGCTTACAAGTAAGGTAAAATCTCATAATCTTCACAATTTTTTATAATTATAGCAATAAGCCTGGGATGCTAACAGACATGGCTTTCTGTAAGAGAAATAATGATAACCTTATTAGCCAATGAATGGAATTTAATGATAATTTATGAGAATTGGTGATAAATGTATAAATCATTATGTATAATCGACTATACAATAAATGGACTCCCCCCATTAATGGGGAATAATTGGAGAAGTGAGTTACAGGATGAGGGCTGAGGATTTTCTGTCCCCAGTGAGGATCACAGGCCATTATACACCTGTGCGAATAGGGTGGGGAATTTTGGCAAATGAGAAAATTAAATTTTTTTGAACCTTTTGAAAATGGTTGCCCAAGTCACTAGTCTACCTGAACCTATGGAAGGAAGTGGCACCTAGAATCAGTTACTGGGGTTTGTGCTGGGTTTACATACGGAAAGGAAGCTAATATAACCTTGTGAGTGAAACATTTTGGGCCAATTTTCTACACTATTAATGTTACTTCTACATCTGAATATATACTAGAAAATGATGCTTGTATTTTTCTGCCACAAAGTGCCAAATGTGGTGCAGCCACATGTAGAGAAGTGTTAATAGGACACAAAAATTGCTCTCCCATAAGCATCTCTGTCCCTTCCGGAGAAGAAAAAAAGAAAATCACAGTCCTGATAAATGACTTAAAGGAGGCACAGTTAGTAAGCAATACAATCTCTCTATAAGGAACCACCATGTACAAAAGTATAAGGTGAACTGAAGACTTATAGAAGATTATTGTCAAATAAATTTTCGTATTTCTCCTGTAGCTCTAACTCTTACAGATATCATTACTAACTGGATTCATTACATACACCAGTGGCACATAATACACTGTTTTGAAAATTGCCAACTTCTTTCCCATCAACTAGCAATGGAGAATCAAAATTTGTTCAAATTTATGTGATGAAACCTCCAATATATGTTTGTAGTACTCTAGGGTTAACGACACACCACTGCCATTTGCCAGAATTGGATAGTTTAGAATTTAGTGCAAGTGTTTCTACACTCGGCTTTTCAAAACTTCCACTACATGATATCCTGAAGGTTAGCAATCAGAAGCATTCAATTTAAATAGTGGTGTCTCTGTTATTATCACACATCCCCCAGAAGGAGTGACTGTAAATTTCCAACAAAATTTAGCAGGCTGCTTGCGAAATACTCAATCCTCAGGTAAATAAAGAAAAATTCTTTTCACTTGAGCATCTGTAACCAAAAAGGAAGCCTAACATCTAACTGGACCCTTTGGATACTGGAAAGAGTTTCTGATTTCTTGGGCATTCTGCTTTGTCCTTTTTTTTTTTTTTTTTTTTTAATACTTTAAGTTCTAGGGTACATGTGCATAACGTGCAGGTTTGTTACATATGTATACATGTGCCATGTTGGTGTGCTGCACCCATCAACTCGTCAGCACCCAGCAATTCATCATTTATATCAGGTATAACTCCCCAAGGCAATCCCTCCCCTCTCACCCCTCCCTATGATAGGCCCCAGTGTGTGATGTTCCCATTCCCGAGTCCAAGTGAACTCATTGTTCAGTTCCCACCTATGAGTGAGAACATGCGGTGTTTGGT
>NW_022297256.1:0-896 GCF_002776525.5 Piliocolobus tephrosceles
GGAGGAATTACGTACCCAGCGCAAAGAAACTAAAAATCTTGAAAAAAGAGTGGAAGAATTGACAGCTAGACTAATTAATGCAGAGAAGGTCATAAACGAAATGACAGAGATGAAAACCATGACACGAGAAATACGTGACAAATGCACAAGCTTCAGTAACCGACTCGATCAACTGGAAGAAAGAGTATCAGCGATTGAGGATCAAATGAATGAAATGAAGCGAGAAGAGAAACCAAAAGAAAAAAGAAGAAAAAGAAATGAACAAAGCCTGCAAGAAGTATGGGATTATGTCAAAAGACCAAATCTACGTCTGATTGGGGTGCCTGAAAGTGAGGGGGAAAATGGAACCAAATTGGAAAACACTCTACAGGATATCATCCAGGAGAACTTCCCCAACCTAGCAGGCCAGGCCAACATTCAAATTCAGGAAATACAGAGAACGCCACAAAGATACTCCTCCAGAAGAGCAACTCCAAGACACATAATTGCCAGATTCACCAAAGTTGAAATGAAGGAAAAAATCTTAAGGGCAGCCAGAGAGAAAGGTCGGGTTACCCACAAAGGGAAGCCCATCAGACTGACAGCAGATCTCTCGGCAGAAACTCTACAAGCCAGAAGAGAGTGGGGGCCAATATTCAACGTTCTTAAAGAAAAGAATTTTAAACCCAGAATTTCATATCCAGCCAAACTAAGTTTCATAAGTGAAGGAGAAATAAAATTCTTTACAGATAAGCAAATGCTTAGAGATTTTGTCACCACCAGGCCTGCCTTACAAGAGACCCTGAAGGAAGCCCTAAACATGGAAAGGAACAACCGGTACCAGCCACTGCAAAAACATGCCAAAATGTAAAGACCATCGAGCCTAGGAAGAAACTGCATCAACTAATGAGCAAAAT
>NW_022297256.1:996-1893 GCF_002776525.5 Piliocolobus tephrosceles
AAGTGAAGGAGAAATAAAATTCTTTACAGAGAAGCAAATGCTTAGAGATTTTGTCACCACCAGGCCTGCCTTACAAGAGACCCTGAAGGAAGCCCTAAACATGGAAAGGAACAACCGGTACCAGCCACTGCAAAAACATGCCAAAATGTAAAGACCATCGAGCCTAGGAAGAAACTGCATCAACTAATGAGCAAAATAACCAGTTAATATCATAATGGCAGGATCAAGATCACACATAACAATATTAACCTTAAATGTAAATGGACTAAATGCTCCAATTAAAAGACACAGACTGGCAAACTGGATAAAGAGTCAAGACCCATCAGTCTGCTGTCTTCAGGAGACCCATCTCACATGCAGAGACATACATAGGCTCAAAATAAAGGGATGGAGGAAGATCTACCAAGCAAATGGAGAACAAAAAAAAGCAGGGGTTGCAATCCTAGTCTCTGATAAAACAGACTTTAAACCATCAAAGATCAAAAGAGACAAAGAAGGCCATTACATAATGGTAAAGGGATCAATCCAACAGGAAGAGCTAACTATCCTAAATATATATGCACCTAATACAGGAGCACCCAGATTCATAAAGCAAGTCCTTAGAGACTTACAAAGAGACTTCGACTCCCATAGAATAATAATGGGAGACTTCAACACTCCACTGTCAACATTAGACAGATCAACGAGACAGAAAGTTAACAAGGATATCCAGGAATTGAACTCATCTCTGCACCAAGCGGACCTAATAGACATCTATAGAACTCTCCACCCCAAGTCAACAGAATATACATTCTTCTCAGCACCACATCACACTTATTCCAAAATTGACCACATAATTGGAAGTAAAGCACTCCTCAGCAAATGTAAAAGAACAGAAATTATAACAAACTGTCTCTC
>NW_022297257.1:0-933 GCF_002776525.5 Piliocolobus tephrosceles
GGGGGGGTGGTGTACGTGTTGTGTGTGTCTGTGGTGTATGGATTGTATGTGTGTATAGGTGTATAGGTTGTGTGTAAGTTTATGGTATATGGGTTGTGTGTGTGTGTATAGGTGTATGGGTTGTGTGTGAATGTGTGGTGTATGGAGTGTGTGTGTGTGTAGGTGTATGGCTTGTTTATGAGTATGTATGTAGGTGTAGGGGTTGTGTGTGTGTGGTTATGGCTTTTGTGTGTTTGCGGTCTGTGGGTTGTGTATGAGTGTGTGGTGTATGAGTTGTATGTGTGTATAGGTGTATGGGTTGAGTGTGAGTTTGTGGTGTATGGGTTGTGTGTGTATATCAGTGAATGGGTTGTATGTGAGTGTGCAGTGTATGGGTTGTGTGTGGGTGGATGTATGGCTTGTTTATGAGTGTGTGTATAGGTGTATGGGTTGTGTGTGAGTGTGTGCTTATGGCTTGTGTGTGTTTATGGCCTGTGGGTTGTGTGTGTGGTGTATTAGTCACATATGTGTATAGGTGTATGGGTTTTGTGTGAGTTTGTGGTATATGGATTGTGTGTGAGTGTGTGTATAGATGTATGGGTTGTGAGTGTGTTGTGTATGAGTTGTGTGAATGTGTATAGGTGTATGTGTTGTGTGTGTAGTGTATGGGTTGTATGTGAATGTGTATAGGTATATTGCCTGTGTGTGGTTATGACTTGTGTGTGTTTGTGGTCTACAGGTTGTGTGGGTTGTGTGTGTGTGGTGTATGTGTTGTGTGTGAGTGTGCGGTGTATGGGTTGTGTGTGTGGCACATGGGTGTGTGTTTAGGTGTATGGTTTGTGTGTGAGCGTATGGTAGATGGGTTGTGAGTGTGTGGTATATGGGTGTGCGAGTGTGTATAAATGTATGGGTTGTGTGTGGGGGGTATATAGATAGTGAGTGTGTGGTGTATAG
>NW_022297257.1:1033-1692 GCF_002776525.5 Piliocolobus tephrosceles
TATACAGTTTGTGAGTGTGAGTGTGTGGTATATAGTTTGTGAGTGTGAGTGTGTGGTATATAGTTTGTAGGTGTGAGTGTGTATAGGTGTATGAGTTGTGTGTGAGTGTGTGGTGTACAGTTTGTGAATGTCAGTGTGTGGTGTATGGGTTGAGTGGGAGTGTGTGGGACGTGACTGGATACGTTTGTGAGTGTGAGTGTGTGGTTGTGGGTGTCTGTGTGTCTCTGCGTTTGTGTGGATAGGAGGTATGTGGGTGTGAGTGTGTGTGCGAGGTGTGGTTGTGGGTGTGGGGATGCACTGTGTGTCCTCCCTGGGGGTGGCCCCTGAAAGTCAGGGCCTGAGCCGGGATGTCTCTGCGACTCTTGATGTCTCCCTCTGCCTCCACCTCTCTGCTTTGTGTCTGTCTCTGTCATCCCTCTCTCTGCCCCATCGCCCTCCGGGTCCTGGAATCTGTCCAAGTCTGGGGCCGCCTCCCGGAAAGCCCCCCGAGTGTTCATCAAGGGATGAATGGAGGAACAAAGGCAGTGCACACAGACGAGGAGGCTGAGTCACCAGAGCCTGCACCCTAGTCCTTCCCTGACTCCCCGGGTCAGGGCTCCAGGCCCCAGCCCAGGGGGGAGCCAGGCGGCGCTTGGGGCCTGGAGCCCTGACCCGGGGAG
>NW_022297258.1:0-940 GCF_002776525.5 Piliocolobus tephrosceles
AAAGTAGATATTTTTCTTTTATATTAAGAGCCCAAACCCAAGCTTTCCAAAGGAATCACAATATGTTCTGTGTGTCAACACTCAGTTGTCTTATTATAAGATACTTTATTGTCTTAACAATTTGGTTTATTAAATTTTATCTTCAGAATAGTCTTTATTCTAAGACATAATTATTAAATGTTATATAGTTTATGCCCCTTTTGTTTAAAAATTTTAAGCCTAAATACATTTTCTCTAACTTTAAGCTAAATAGTACTAAGAAGACAGCAGCAGCATTCAGCTTAGAGTGTTAGGTGAGATTTGGAGAGTTAGGCAATTTGGAATACATGATGCAATTTTATTATATGAAAGTGACTCATTATTTCATCACTGAGTATGATTTCTGGAATTGTTATTTGGAAGTAAATGTGTGAGGTAAATACTCTTTGGAAAACATAAATCATTGCTCACCATAGCTTGATCATCCTGAATAATAAATAAATGTAAGACAGTGATTTAAAGGTAATTAAAATACTCTTTTTCTTCATTAGTAATGAAGATACATTAAAATATAGTCTAAAATATAAAAAATGAGCTATACAATTAATTAAGAAGTACCCAGGAGGAAACACACTATCAAGCATAAACCAATTCCTGTCCATAAAATTAATTTAGTATTAAGGAAACCAACATCTAGTGAACATGTGCTATGTGCTGGAACAGTGGGCTTAGAGAGAACACAGTAGTTCCTGACCTTAAGTTGCTTATGAAAGTGAAACAAATACAGCAAAAATGTCCCCTAGAATCCATTCCCTCCTTCATTTCAATAAAGAAATGCCCGGCTGGGCGCGGTGGCTCAAGGCTGTAATCCCAGCACTTTGGGAGGCCGAGACGGGCGGATCACGAGGTCAGGAGATCGAGACCATCCTGGCTAACACGGTGAAACCCCGTCTCTACTAAA
>NW_022297258.1:1040-3725 GCF_002776525.5 Piliocolobus tephrosceles
AAACCCCGCCTCAAAAAAAAAAAAAAAAAAAAAAAAAAAAAAAAAAAGCTAGCTCGGCGAGGTGGTGGGCTACTCCCAGCTACTCGGGAGGCTGAGGCAGGAGAATGGCGTAAACCCGGGAGGCAGAGCTTGCAGTGAGCTGAGATCCGGCCACTGCACTCCAGTCTGGGCGACAAAGCAAGACTCCGTCTCAAAAAAGAAAAAGAAATGCCCACAAATTTTTAGCTGGCCAGATGGCTGCCTTTGTCGAGATTACTTTTTCTTGCCTTTCTGTAACTAAATACTAGACAGGAGTATGAAGGCAGGTGAAGTGTGTAACTTAAAGCACGGAGCTACCTGCCCTCTCATTTCTCTTCCTTCTCCTCCCATAGGATAGAATGTCAACAAGGTAATGACCCAGCTTCAACCATGTATAAAAGGACAACAGTTGGGTGATGCTGGAGCAAACAAGATGAAATAAACCTGGGTGCCTGAATGACTACAAGGGGTAGAGCTGCTCCACCAGCCTCCTCCATTCACTTCTAGGATATTGCACAATAAAGAAACCTAAATCTTATTTGAGTCATCACATTTTAAGAGCTCTTTGTTATCACAATTTAGCCAATCCCTGATACAATAAATAAGCACACAGTTATTATTGTACCCTAGATATTTCCTGACAGTTTTGCTTGTCAATTAGTCCTCAATTTCTGTAAAAGGCAACTCCATTTTTCAAATTCTTTAGGCCAAAAACTTAGAGTCATCTTTCACTCCTGTGTCTCACATACCATTTCCAGTTAAATCCATTAGTAAATACCATTGGCTGAGCTTTCAAAATAGTTCCTAAATTTGACCATTTCTTACCACCTCCAAATTTTTGGACAATTACCTTAGTCCAAGTCATTATCTGCCTCTTTGACTATTTAATGGCTTTCTAGCTAACATGTGTGCTTGTTACCAGAGAGTTTATTCTCCACAGCTGGAAGAGAGTCCTTTATTTGCCACAACTTAGAGTATGCTGCTCTTCTGCTCAAATCTTCCTGTGGATTCCCATCTTGATTTAAAAAAATAATAATAAAAGTTCTTAGAATGGGCTACCATACCATCAGAGCTCAGTTATATAATTGGTTTTGTTACTTAACTCCCCTACCCCGACCCCTGCAATGACTCACCCCACCTATGCCACACTGGCTTCCATACTGCTTGTTGAACACGCCAACCATAATCCTGACTCAGAGCTTTGCATATTTATTCCCTCTGCATAAAATGCTCTTTTCCCCAGATATTAGTGCTGCCTATTGCCACCTCATTGATACCTCTGCTCAAAGTTCAACTTACAGAGGCCTTCCCTGAGCACCTTACATAACACAGCAATCTCTTCCCCATCTCACATGTCACTCTATCCCCTTGCCATGCTTTGGTTTTCATATCCATTATTATCTCCAGGTTTTGTGTGTGTGTGTGTGCATGTGTGTGTGCATGTATACTCACAAATTTTTAAAAATAAATTGTGAGCTATCAATTGAATGTTATAAACTTTAGCTATTTGGTCTCAATTGTCTTGCAGAGAAATGACCACAAGCCTAAAAGCCATAAATCCTGGGAGTTTATTCCTTATATAAACACACTATAAATATTTATTTTTTAAATTTTGTATTTTCCCCATTAGGATATAAGCACCATGTTAATAAAACTTTGTATTCTGTCTGGAATGATTTTTATGCAAAATAAGCATTTCATGAATGATTAAATTGGAGAAATGAAATGAACAAAACCCAATCTGACCAATGTGCTTATAGAGAGGAACACAGAGGATGTTAGGAATTTCACAGACAAGAGTCCAGCCCAGTGAGACGGTGTCAGAGCAGGCTTCTTAGAAGATCCAACTTCTACATCAACTCTGAAGAGCAGTAGTGCTTCAGTACATACATACCAGGCAGAGGAAAACGTACAAGTCAAACGGACAAGAGAGCATTCGAGGAGGCTGAACGAGAGCTATGAAGTGGTGAGTGCAGAATCTAGTAGGGAAGGAGGGCAGATCAATGGGTAACAGCCACTCCCACGTGCCAGACACAGGACTTAATGCTTGACATATATTAAGTGACGAATGAGGAAGAAATGACTGAAAAGTTTAGAGAATTTCCTAAAGATTACTTAGCTGGTTATATGGCAGAATCAGAATTCAAGTTCATGTCTGCCAAGTTCCAAAATCTAGCTCTCTTCATTTCACTGTAGTCTTCCATCCTAAGGCATCTGAAGTTGTACCATGGGAAGACATAATTAAACTAAAGAGCTTCTGCACAGCAAAAGAAACTACCATCAGAGTGAACAGGAAACCTACAGAATGGGAGAAAAGTTTTGCAATCTACTCATCTGACAAAGGGCTAACTTCCAGAATCTACAAAGAACTCAAACAAATATACAAGAAAAAAACAAACAACCCCATCCAAAAGTGGGGAAAGGATATGAACAGACATTTCTCAAAAGAAGACATTCATACAGCCAACAGACACATGAAAAAATGCTCATCATCACTGGCCATCAGAGAAATGCAAATCAAAACCACAATGAGATACCATCTCACACCAGTTAGAATGGCAATCATTAAAAAATCAGGAAACAACAGGTGTTGGAGAGGATGTGGAGAAATAGGAACACTTTTACACTGTTGGTGGGATTGTAAACTAGTTCAACCATTATGGAAAA
>NW_022297260.1:0-1112 GCF_002776525.5 Piliocolobus tephrosceles
GTAGGAAATGTGGTCAAGCCTTCAGATTTTCCTGTTTTTGAAGATTTGGGAGGAATCAGAGTGGAGAAAAGCCTTTTGAATCTAAATTTGTGGTAAGGCCTTCAGTTGTGTTAGTTCCATTTGAAGACATCAACTCTTCCCTGAGAAATACCCTATGAATATCCGGAATGTGGGAATGTTTCATTTCTCTCATACTCACTCAAGGACATATGAAAATGCACACTGTAGCTGGCTGGACCTTGTACATACAAGATCGTACACAGGATTAAAACTCTAATAGATTAGAAAATATCTTGGGTTTCTGTCGGTTTGCGGGAGGCAAAAACCTGTGATGTTGTTGGTTTTTGGTGGGAGAGTTTCACTCTGGAAAAAAAAATATTCTGAAGATGGAGGTCGTCCTAGATTGTATTTCAAGGTGAGTCTACTTGATGCCAGTGAAGCATATTTTGGCACATAATACATATGGTTATATTATATTTTGTTTATATTACCTCATTTTAAAAAACCATTTTGTGAAAAATGTCAGAGTTAGATATACCAATGTTAAATTTCTGATCACGTGTTCAGAAGCACTGTGAAATGCAGCCTAGAATGCAAAATTCCCAGCCACTTCTCTGTTGAACTCTCTGCAGAGCAGCATTGCATCCAGTGGTTTTCAAGGTGCACTAGTGTGGCATGAGCTAGTCCTTGGCTTCCTGCTGAAGTTGGAATCCTGCAAATTGTTTAGGGGTGGTGTCAGTTTGTCCCATCTTTCCAGGTCATCATTAACCTTTCCTCGGCACCCACGTGGACTCAGAACTTACCTAGAGTCACAGGCAGGTCTGGGAAGCTGCCCTGAGCCTTTGTGCAGTCCATGATGGTTCCATGCCTCTGATCTGCTGGAGCACATTCTACAGAAGGATGGGCTGGCATAAACTGTCCCTGCCGTTCTGAAAATTACGGAGATTCCTGGTACCTGAAGCCACATAGAAATAAATATCTGTGGAGTCTCAGGCAGGACAGGGATGCCATTCCCAGGCTCCTGTTCTTCCACTTAATGGCAGCAAGAGTGATTCCTGGGTTTCCTAATTGACTTCATAACAATTTTGGTGACTTTGTTGTGTCAATGACCA
>NW_022297260.1:1212-4695 GCF_002776525.5 Piliocolobus tephrosceles
AATTTTGGTGACTTTGTTGTGTCAGTGACCACTCCTGTTTCTGTGGCATCCAGTTCACCTGTAAGGTTTTTGGGGATTATGTGGAAACTCGTGCATTTTTCCAGAGACTCACTGCATCCTGAATGCTCTCAGGCATCCACAAGCAGATCCCTGCCTCGGTGGCATCTTGGAGCATTGCAGGAGACCCCTTAGGTCTAGGAGGCACTAGGAGGTCCATCAGGAATTGGGAGGGCATGTGTCTGCCCATCTGTAGTGTGAACTTCTATTCACTTTCAGAATGTAGATCTTAGTGTAAGTAGCCACAGAAGAATAATTCATATTAACTCCATTAATAAAAATAACTGAAAATCAACAATGAAGATAATAACGACAATGTTAATTATTATAATATTGATAGTAAAAATAAAACAAAGGCATTAGAGATTAGAGATTCCCTTACGTGAAGGACAATGTGAAGATATAGGGATACATGGGTTGTTTGGACTCAGAGTCCAATGAAACGTGTTCCTCAAGGGCAAAGACAAGAAGCATAAGGAAAATACAAAGTTCATGGATGACCACCTGGGCTACCTTGGAACTCATGTGGGAACACTGCAGGCAAAGTGTACCTCGTCCTGGGACTGCCCACCACCCAGCCCCACTCACCTTCATGAGGTAGGACAGCAGGATAACGGGGAAGGAGTCCAAGCAAGGGATGCAAGACTTGTGTCACACCTGACTCAAAGAAGCACTGCTTCTGACAGATGTTTATCTCCTAACACTGTGTCACCTCTAACTGCCTGGCTGCATGGCTGCCCTCTGTTCTTCTTAGGTCACAGGAGGGACAGACATTACTGTCCACCCATCTGCATACAGAGCCATTGGAGGACGTTACCCTTGTTGCTTCCTCTTTGGAAAGGGACAACATACATAGCAGATGCCATTCTCTGTCTCTTTGGAAAACTTTGCCAGCACATGGAAGGTTTTCTTCAGCCACAGAGAGCCACCTGCTTCAAAGTCTCACCCTCCACAAGTGGCAAGCACACAATTATTAATGGAGGCAAGGGATGCATAGGCTTTGCCATTTGATTCAGTTGGGACAAATAGGAGAGGCCTTCTTAGCTGAACAGCTCTGTCTGTGCGGCCAGTTGACAAAGTCAGGCTGCATTACCATTAGACTTGTCCATTTGCACATAAGGCTTCCCTCCAATCCTTTCCACAGATGTGGACCCTGACATTACTTCCTAATAAACATCCTGCACACTAAGCTTCATCTATATCCAGCTCCCTGGGAACCAAACCTGTGACAAAAGTGAAAAGTTTCTAGGGAAAATATGGTTTCCTTATCAGACAGGGATCAAATTCTGCTGAGCTAGAAAATAAGGTAAAGTCCGATGCCACCTCACGATTTTTTTTTTTTTTTATTAGGACATTACCACTGCCAGCATGAATTGATACCACTGCCATCAATTCACGGGGACAAAAATCATATTGGCGTGGGATGAGGTTGTTGTGAGTTGAGGAGAAATTTTGACGAATGAACTTTACCCTCAACTTGAGTTCAGGAGAGGAGATGAAGATGAAAACAGCTGGAAATAAAAAGTGTCCAAAAACATTTTTCTGGTTTTTCAAAAATCAAATTTCACGTTGGGAGACACTATGTTTAAATTCTAAAAGGATGTAGCATACTGAGAGGAAATAAGTATAGATAAATTGTCCTTTTTGCAAATAATACACTTTATGGTATGATAGGAGACCACGGGACACAACACAAATTTGGAGTTAAAGAAACTAACAGACATTCTCGATACTCAGCTGTTACGGCAGAGATGCCGGAATGATGGATGTCCATGTAGCAGTACTTTTTTTTTTTTTTTTGAGACGCAATCTTGATCTGTAATCAGGCTGGGGTGCAATAGTGTGATCTCAGCTCACTGCAACCTCCGCATTCTTGGTTCAAGAAATCCTCCTGCCTCAGCCTCCCAAGTAGCTGGGACTACAGGTTCGCACCAGAACACTCAGCTAATTTTTGTATTTTTAGCAGAGATGGGGTTTCACCATGTTGGCTAGGATGGTCTCGATCTCCTGATCTTGTGATCTGCCCACCTTGGCTTCTCAAAGAGTTGGGATTAGAGGTATGAGCCACTATGCATGGCCCATGTAGCAGTACTTTTGAACTTAATGGCTGAAAGCATCCACCTCCAAACTTATGTATTATATTTGCAAAAGAGTAGAAATCATGTAATGAATTTTAAAGGGAAGACAAGCCTGTGGGAATTCAACAGCCATGGCAACGTTTTCAACTTCTTTTTATTAAACATGTAAGAAGTAAGTGAAGTTCAAGACCTAACAGAATTGCCAGGAGTTATTTGAAGAATTACCAAGATGACTTAGACACTATGAAATCCTTACGATGCCCTCTGGTGGAGTTTCCTCCTGGAGCCAGTGATTTTAAGCCAGAGGCAAATGTCTCTGCAAGCATAAGAATTCGACCCAAATGTACTATTCAATTTTAAATGAAATGTTAGTAAAATTGTCTGCTATATAGTAACAACTTTTTTTTTCTTCTTTCAGACAGAGTCTTTCTCTGTTGCCTAGGCTGGAGTGCAGTGGGGCACTCTTGGCTCACTGCAATCTCTGCCTCGTGGGTTCAGGTGATTTTCCCACCTCATCCTCCTAAGTAGCTGGGAATATAAGCATGTGCCACCATGTCTGACTGATTTTTGTATTAGCAAAATTATTTCTGGGGTGGAGAGTTAGGGACCTTTATTCTCCCACATCCAAAAACATGTTCTCCAAATGATCTGTCAATAGAAATAACTGATACCTATATGTGCTAACCTATCTTTTTCTGTCTTTAAATTCAGAACTAGAGTGTGGAAAAGTTATATTAAGAAGGTTCTCAATTTTCAACACAAGTAATGGGCTAGGCACTATTCTAGGTACTACAGATACACATTAACATACCCACAATAGTTTTGCCTTATTACCTCCTACATTGTAATAATGCAGCAAAAGAAAAGTATAGATTAGCTTTTTATTTTTTTGAGATGAAGGCTAATTCTGTCACCCAGGATGGAATGCAAAGGCAGGATCTCCGCTCACTGCAACCTCTGCCTCCTGGGTTCAAGCGATTCTCCTGCCTCAGCCTCCTGAGTACCTGGGATTACAGGCATGTGCCACCATGCACAGAAAACTTTTGTATTTTTCAGAAAGGCAGCTTTCATTATGTTGGCCAGGCTGGTCTCAAACCCCTGGCCTCAAGTGATCCATGCACCTCGACCTTCCAAAGTGCTGGGATTATAAGCATGAGCCATAGTGCCCAAAGAGAATAGCTTTAAATAGAAAGCATGAAGCCAAAAGAAATGTATGCCCATCAATTTTGTACTGTATTTGGCCAGGTGCAGAAGATCGACTTGTAGTATTGTAAGGGAATAAGGTCAGTTCACATCTAATTGTTTGGACAAGTCACCAGAAACCAAAAGTTGGAGGAGTTGTATCTTT
>NW_022297261.1:0-3224 GCF_002776525.5 Piliocolobus tephrosceles
AGTCTGATGGGCTTCCCTTTGTGGGTAACCCGACCTTTCTCTCTGGCTGCCCTTAAGATTTTTTCCTTCATTTCCACTTTGGTGAATCTGGCAATTATGTGTCTTGGAGTTGCTCTTCTCGAGGAGTATCTTTGTGGCGTTCTCTGTATTTCCTGAATTTGAATGTTGGCCTGCCCTGCTAGGTTGGGGAAGTTCTCCTGGATGATATCCTGAAGAGTGTTTTCCAACTTGGTTCCATTTTCCCCCTCACTTTCAGGCACCCCAATCAGACGTAGATGTGGTCTTTTTACATAATCCCATACTTCTTGCAGGCTTTGTTCATTTCTTTTTCTTCTTTCTTCTTTTGGTTTCTCTTCTCGCTTCGTTTCATTCATTTGATCCTCAATCGCTGATACTCTTTCTTCCAGTTGATCGAGTCGGTTACTGAAGCTTGTGCATTTGTCACGTATTTCTCGTGTCATGGTTTTCATCTCTGTCATTTCGTTTATGACCTTCTCTGCATTAATTAGTCTAGCTGTCAATTCTTCCACTCTTTTTTCAAGATTTTTAGTTTCTTTGCCCTGGGTACATAATTCCTCCTTTAGCTCTGAGAAGTTTGATGGACTGAAGCCTTATTCTCTCATCTTGTCAAAGTCATTCTCTGACCAGCTTCGATCCGTTGCTGGCGATGCGCTGCGCTCCTTTGCAGGGGGCGATGCGCTCTTATTTTTTGAATTTCCAGGTTTTCTGCCCTGCTTTTTCCCCATCTTTGTGGTTTTATCTGCCTCTGGTCTTTGATGATGGTGACGTACTGATGGGGTTTTGGTATAGGTGTCCTTCCTGTTTGATAGTTTTCCTTCTAACAGTCAGGACCCTCAGCTGCAGGTCTGTTGGAGATTGCTTGAGGTCCACTCCAGACGCTGTTTGCCTGGGTATCAGCAGCAGAGGTTACAGAAGATAGAATATTGCTGAACAGCGAGTGTACCTGTCTGATTCTTACTTTGGAAGCTTCCTCTCAGGGGTGTACTCCACCCTGTGAGGTGTGGGGTGTCAGACTGCCCCTAGTGGGGGATGTCTCCCAGTTAGGCTACTCAGGGGTCAGGGACCCACTTGAGCAGGCAGTCTGACCCTTCTCAGATCTCAACCTCCGTGTGGGGAGATTCACTGCTCTCTTCAAAGCTGTCAGACAGAGTCGTTTGCGTCTGCAGAGGTTTCTGCTGCTTTTTTTGTTGCTGTTGTTTAGCTGTGCCCTGTCCCCAGAGGTAGAGTCTACAGAGACAGGCAGGTTTCCTTGAGCTGCTGTGAGCTCCACCCAGTTCGAGCTTCCCAGCAGCTTTGTTTACCTACTTAAGCCTCAGCAGTGGCGGGCGCCCCTCCCCCAGCCTCGCTGCTGCCTTGCGGCTAGATCACAGACTGCTGTGCTGGCAATGAGGGAGGCTCCGTGGCCGTGGGACCTTCCTGGCCAGATGTGGGATATAATCTCCTGGTGTGCCCGTTTGCTTAAAGCGCTGTATTCGGGTGGGAGTTACCCGATTTTCTAGGTGTTGTGTGTCTCAGTTCCCCTGGCTAGGAAAAGGGATTCCCTTCCCCGTTGCGCTTCCCAGGTAAGGCGATGCCTCACCCTGCTTCAGCTCTCACTGGTTGGGCTGCAGCCGCTTACCAGCACCGATTGTCCGGCACTCCCTAGTGAGATGACCCCAGTACCTCAGTTGAAAATGCAGAAATCACCGGTCTTCTGTGTCGCTCGCGCTGGGAGTTGGAGACTGGAGCTGTTCCTATTCGGCCATCTTGCTCCGCCCCCTATCTTTAATTATTTTTAAATGTACAATTAAATTATCGACTGTAGTTGACTTGTGCTATTAAATACTAGATCTTATTCAGTTTTTCTAATTAATTTTTGTACCCATTAACCTTCCCCACTCCCCTCCTGACTCTCCCCACTACCCTTCCCAGCCTCTGGTAACCATCCTTCTACTTTCTATCTCCATGAGTTCAATTGTTATAATTTTTAGCTCCCACGCATAAGTGAGAACATGCCAAGTTCGTCTTTCTGTGCCTGGCTTATTGTTCACTTCATATAATGACCTCCAGTTCCATCCATGACAATATCTCATTCTTGTTTATTGCTGCATAGTGCTCCATTGTGTATATTTGATTTGACTCTTACTTTGACATATATCTGCATCCTGACTTCTCAACACCTTCACCATTGTCGTGCTGGTCTAATTCACCTCTTTTTTTTTTTTTTTGACGTCTTGTCCAGGCTGGAGTGCAGTGCCACGATCTCAGCTCACTGCAACCTCTGCCTCCCAGGTAGCTGGGAGTACAGGCACCCACCACCACATCTGGCTAATTTTTGTATTTTTGGTAGAGACCATGTTTCACCATGTTGGCCAGGCTGATCTCGAACTCCTCACCTCAAGTGATCTGCCTGCCTTGGCCTTCCAAAGTGTTGGGATTACTGGCGTGAGCCACTGTGCCCAGCCTTATCTTTTACTTAAATAATCGTAGTAGTCTCTTAATTGTTCTTGCTTTTGCTTTTGTTCTTGTATAACCTTTTTCTTATTGTAGGAAGCAGTGATAATTTTAAAATGCAGGTCACAACATGTCTCAGAGACCCAAAATCTCTCATTGCTCATCTCTCTCACAGTAAAAGCCACAATAACGTACTAATGGCCTATAAAGCCCTGAAAGATCTGGACTCACCTGCACAACTCTCTGACCTCATGTAGATTTTATTTGACTTCCGTTTTCCTCTTTTTTTTTCAGACAGAGCCTCGCTCTGTCGCCCAGGCTGGAGTGCAGTTGTGCAATCTCAGCTCACCACAACCTCTGCCTCCCAGGTTCAAGCGATTCTCCTGCCTTAGCCTCCCTAGTAGCTGGAATTACAGGCACATGCCACCACACCCGGCTGATTTTTGTACTTTCACTAGAGATGGGGTTTTACCATATTGGCTAGGCTAGTCTTGAACTCCTCACCTCAAATGATTCGCCTGCCTCGGCCTCCCAAAGTGCTGGCATTACAAGCATGAGTCACCACACCCCACCCAATTCTTCTCTTGAATGATGATTAAACCCTTTCATAGGCCTATAGCTTGAGGACAAGGAGATGCACACTTTCTGTGTATTAGTGAGCGTTGGTTTATTCTGGTTCTTCTGTACTGAAGTGTGGTTTACTTTTTTTTTTTTGCAGTTTCTATTTTATTTTATTTATTTATTTATTTTTTATTATACTTTAAGTTCTA
>NW_022297261.1:3324-3921 GCF_002776525.5 Piliocolobus tephrosceles
TTTCTTTTTTTTTTTTTATTATACTTTAAGTTCTAGGGTACATGTGCATAACGTGCAGGTTACATATGTATACATGTGCCATGTTGGTGTGCTGCACCCATCAACTCGTCAGCACCCATCAATTCATCATTTATATCAGGTATAACTCCCCAATGCAATCCCTCCCCCCTCCCCCCTCCCCATGATAGGCCCCAGTGTGTGATGTTCCCCTTCCCGAGTCCAAGTGAGCTCATTGTTCAGTTCCCACCTATGAGTGAGAACATGCGGTGTTTGGTTTTCTCTTCTTGTGATAGTTTGCTAAGAATGATGGTTTCCAGCTGCATCCATGTCCCTACAAAGGACGCAAACTCATCCTTTTTTATGGCTGCATAGTATTCCATGGTGTATATGTGCCACATTTTCTTAATCCAGTCTGTCACTGATGGACATTTGGGTTGATTCCAAGTCTTTGCTATTGTGAATAGTGCCGCAATAAACATACGTGTGCATGTGTCTTTGTAGTAGCATAATTTATAATCCTTTGGGTATATACCCAGTAGTGGGATGGCTGGGTCATATGGTACATCTAGTTCTAGATCCTTGAGGAATTGCCATACT
>NW_022297262.1:0-292 GCF_002776525.5 Piliocolobus tephrosceles
AAGCTTATGGATACCTTGATTTCTTTATCCATACACTCTGGGGATGTCTATACCACAGGCTCCTGAAGATTGCTCTAAGACCTCTGTCCTATGCTTAGCCCCTGCTCCAGAGAAAGAAAAATAAATACTTCCTGAGGCTGTGTTTCACTCTTAACACTTCTAACTTCCTCTTGTCCAGTATCTAGTCCTAGCCTTTCACCTAGGAGGATGCAAACCCCATGAGAAGCAAGTTAGATTTGAGTAATAGAGAAACCTTTATAGCAGTTTAGAGGAAGTGTACAATTTTTCCTAC
>NW_022297262.1:392-1059 GCF_002776525.5 Piliocolobus tephrosceles
AAAACACCAAATGACTGCTTAATAAATGGCTTTCAACCTCAGTTTTATTTCTAAGCTTATGGATACCTTGATTTCTTTATCCATACACTCTGGGGATGTCTATACCACAGGCTCCTGAAGATTGCTCTAAGGCCTCTGTCCTATGCTTAGCCCCTGCTCCAGAGAAAGAAAAATAAATACTTCCTGAAGCTGTGTTTCACTCTTAACACTTCTAACTTCCTCTTGTCCAGTATCTAGTCCTAGCCTTTCACCTAGGAGGATACAAACCCCATGAGAAGCAAGTTAGATTTGAGTAATAGAGAAACCTTTATAGCAGTTTAGAGGAAGTGTACAATTTTTCCTACAGGCAACGTAGAATAAAAAAATGCTTCTGCACAATGACGTCCTATGTCTTTCTTGTATTTCTTAATGGAAAATATCATCCAACCTATATCAAATATAAAATATCTGACCATTGGAATATTTAGCAAAATTTTAACAATATTTTTATTCTATTTTAGATTATTTGAATATAAGCAGGTCTCCTAGGTAACCCAATCCATTGCTGATGGAAGCTAAGCAGGAGTGATTTCGGCAGTGGCTATCTGAGACAAAAGTAATTATAGTAAATGCACTATGCAATACAAATGAGATAGAGCTATTGAAATTACTCCAAACATCTTTACAA
>NW_022297264.1:0-554 GCF_002776525.5 Piliocolobus tephrosceles
CAATAAAAAATGATAAAGGGGATATCACCACCGACCCCACAGAAATACAAACTACCATCAGAGAATACTATAAACACCTCTACGCAAATCAACTAGAAAATCTAGAAGAAATGGATAATTTCCTGGACACGTACACTCTTCCAAGACTAAACCAGGAAGAAGTTGAATCCCTGAATCAACCAATAGCAGCCTCTGAAATTGAGGCAACAATTAATAGCCTACCCACCAAAAAAAGCCCAGGACCAGATGGATTCACAGCTGAATTCTACCAGAGGTACAAGGAGGAGCTGGTACCATTCCTTCTGAAACTATTCCAATCAATAGAAAAAGAGGGAATCCTCCCTAATTCATTGTATGAGGCCAACATCATCCTGATACCAAAGCCTGGCAGAGACACAACACAAAAAGATAATTTTAGACCAATATCCCTGATGAACATCGATGCAAAAATCCTCAATAAAATACTGGCAAACCGGATTCAGCAGCACATCAAAAAGCTTATCCACCATGATCAAGTGGGCTTCATCCCTGGGATGCAAGGCTGGTTCAACATT
>NW_022297264.1:654-1348 GCF_002776525.5 Piliocolobus tephrosceles
ATGATCAAGTGGGCTTCATCCCTGGGATGCAAGGCTGGTTCAACATTTGCAAATCAATAAACGTAATCCAGCATATCAACAGAACCAAAGACAAGAACCACATGATTATCTCAATAGATGCAGAAAAGGATTTTAACAAAATTCAACAGCCCTTCATGCTAAAAACGCTCAATAAATTCGGTATTGATGGAACCTATCTCAAAATAATAAGAGCTATTTATGACAAACCCACAGCTAATATCATACTGAATGGGCAAAAACTGGAAAAATTCCCTTTGAAAACTGGCACAAGACAGGGATGCCCTCTCTCACCACTCCTATTCAACATAGTGTTGGAAGTTCTGGCTAGGGCAATCAGGCAAGAGAAAGAAATCAAGGGTATTCAGTTAGGAAAAGAAGAAGTCAAATTGTCCCTGTTTGCAGATGACATGATTGTATACTTAGAAAACCACATCGTCTCAGCCCAAAACCTTCTTAAGCTGATAAGCAACTTCAGCAAAGTCTCAGGATACAACATTAATGTGCAAAAATCACAAGCATTCTTATACACCAGTAACAGACAAGCAGAGAGCCAAATCAGGAATGAACTTCCATTCACAATTGCTTCAAAGAGAATAAAATACCTAGGAATCCAACTTACAAGGGATGTAAAGGACCTCTTCAAGGAGAACTACAAACCACTGCTCAGTGAAAT
>NW_022297268.1:0-1795 GCF_002776525.5 Piliocolobus tephrosceles
TTAGAAAACCCCATCGTCTCAGCCCAAAATCTTCTTAAGCTGATAAGCAACTTCAGCAAAGTCTCAGGATACAAAATTAATGTGCAAAAATCACAAGCATTCTTATACACCAGTAACAGACAAGCAGAGAGCCAAATCAGGAATGAACTTCCATTCACAATTGCTTCAAAGAGAATAAAATACCTAGGAATCCAACTTACAAGGGATGTAAAGGACCTCTTCAAGGAGAACTACAAACCACTGCTCAGTGAAATCAAAGAGGACACAAACAAATGGAAGAACATACCATGCTCATGGATAGGAAGAATCAATATCGTGAAAATGGCCATACTGCCCAAGGTTATTTATAGATTCAATGCCATCCCCATCAAGCTACCAATGAGTTTCTTCACCGAATTGGAAAAAACTGCTTTAAAGTTCATATGGAACCAAAAAAGAGCCCGCATTGCCAAGACAATCCTAAGTCAAAAGGACAAAGCCGGAGGCGTCACGCTACCTGACTTCAAACTATACTACAAGGCTACAGTAACCAAAACAGCATGGTACTGGTACCAAAACAGAGATATAGACCAATGGAACAGAACAGAGTCCTCAGAAATAATACCACACATCTACAGCCATCTGATCTTTGACAAACCTGAGAGAAACAAGAAATGGGGAAAGGATTCCCTATTTAATAAATGGTGCTGGGAAAATTGGCTAGCCATAAGTAGAAAGCTGAAACTGGATCCTTTCCTTACTCCTTATACGAAGATTAATTCAAGATGGATTAGAGACTTAAATGTTAGACCTAATACCATAAAAATCCTAGAAGAAAACCTAGGTAGTACCACTCAGGACATAGGCATGGGCAAGGACTTCATGTCTAAAACACAAAAAGCAACGGCAGCAAAAGCCAAAATTGACAAATGGGATCTAATTAAACTAAAGAGCTTCTACACAGCAAAAGAAACTACCATCAGAGTGAACAGGAAACCTACAGAATGGGAGAAAATTTTTGCAATCTACTCATCTGACAAAAGGCTAATATCCAGAACCTACAAAGAACTCAAAAAAATTTACAAGAAAAAATCAAACAACCCCATCAAAAAGTGGGGAAAGGATATGAACAGACATTTCTCAAAAGAAGACATTCATACAGCCAACAGACACATGAAAAAATGCTCATCATCACTCGCCATCAGAGAAATGCAAATCAAAACCACAATGAGATACCATCTCACACCAGTTAGAATGGCAATCATTAAAAACTCAGGAAACAACAGGTGTTGGAGAGGATGTGGAGAAATAGGAACACTTTTACACTGTTGGTGGGATTGTAAACTAGTTCAACCATTATGGAAAACAGTATGGCAATTCCTCAAGGATCTAGAACTAGATGTACCATATGACCCAGCCATCCCACTACTGGGTATATACCCAAAGGATTATAAATTATTCTACTACAAAGACACATGCACACGTATGTTTATTGCGGCACTGTTCACAATAGCAAAGACTTGGAATCAACCCAAATGTCCATCAGTGACAGACTGGATTAAGAAAATGTGGCACATATACACCATGGAATACTATGCAGCCATAAAAAAGGATAGTTTGCGTCCTTTGTAGGGACATGGATGCAGCTGGAAACCATCATTCTTAGCAAACTATCACAAGAAGAGAAAACCAAACACCGCATGTTCTCACTCATAGGTGGGAACTGAACAATGAGCTCACTTGGACTCGGGAAGGGGAACATCACACACTGGGGCCTATCATGGGGAGGGGGGAGGGGGGAGGGATTGCATTGGGG
>NW_022297269.1:0-1156 GCF_002776525.5 Piliocolobus tephrosceles
GTGGGTAACCCGACCTTTCTCTCTGGCTGCCCTTAAGATTTTTTCCTTCATTTCAACTTTGGTGAATCTGGCAATTATGTGTCTTGGAGTTGCTCTTCTGGAGGAGTATCTTTGTGGCGTTCTCTGTATTTCCTGAATTTGAATGTTGGCCTGCCCTGCTAGGTTGGGGAAGTTCTCCTGGATGATATCCTGAAGAGTGTTTTCCAATTTGGTTCCATTTTCCCCCTCACTTTCAGGCACCCCAATCAGACGTAGATTTGGTCTTTTTACATAATCCCATACTTCTTGCAGGCTTTGTTCATTTCTTTTTCTTCTTTTTTCTTTTGGTTTCTCTTCTCGCTTCATTTCATTCATTTGATCCTCAATCGCTGATACTCTTTCTTCCAGTTGATCGAGTCGGTTACTGAAGCTTGTGCATTTGTCACGTATTTCTCGTGTCATGGTTTTCATCTCTGTCATTTCGTTTATGACCTTCTCTGCATTCATTAGTCTAGCTGTCAATTCTTCCACTCTTTTTTCAAGATTGTTAGTTTCTTTGCGCTGGGTACATAATTCCTCCTTTAGCTCTGAGAGGTTTGATGGACTGAAGCCTTCTTCTCTCATCTCATCAAAGTCATTCTCTGACCAACTTTGATCCGTTGCTGGCGATGGGCTGTGCTCCTTTGCAGGGGGAGATGCGCTCTTATTTTTTGAATTTCCAGCTTTTCTGCCCTGCTTTTTCGCCATCTTTGTGGTTTTATCTGTCTCTGGTCTTTGATGATGGTGACGTACTGATGGGGTTTTGGTATAGGTGTCCTTCCTGTTTGATAGTTTTCCTTCTGACAGTCAGGACCCTCAGCTATAGGTCTGTTGGAGATTGCTTGAGGTCCACTCCAGACCCTGTTTGCCTGGGTATCAGCAGCAGAGGTTGCAGAAGATAGAATATTGCTGAACAGCGAGTGCACCTGTCTGATTCTTGCTTTGGAAGCTTACTCTCAGGGGTGTATTCCACCGTGTGAGGTGTGGCGTGTCAGACTGCCCCTAGTGGGGGATGTCTCCCAGTTAGGCTACTCAGGGGTCAGGGACCCACTTGAGCAGGCAGCCTGCCCCTTCTCAGATCTCAACCTCCATGTTGGGAGATCCACTGCTCTCTTCAAAGCTGTCAGACAGAGTCGTT
>NW_022297271.1:0-433 GCF_002776525.5 Piliocolobus tephrosceles
TGTAATCACAGATGTTTTTAGGCAACATTCACCCAATTATATGATTGGATTACAGCCCTCTTTCCTCTACTTGGATACTTTTATCTTCTCCAGATGTAAGATACATTTTCAGTCATTTGTTTATTCAATGCATTAAAATAATTACGATATGCCAGGAACTGTACTGGTTACTATAGATATAGTAATAAGAGCAACAGTTGTCTCGCCTTTTATAAGCTTAGATTGTATTGGAGAAGGAGAAAATAAAAACCAAATGAATACACTATTGAAAAAAAAAAGAATGCAGTAAAGTGTTATTGTAGACACAGTTCTTTTGGTAAGGTGGCAAAAGGGCTCTTTTGAGGAAATATTTATGCTGAGACCTAAGAAAACAGGTAAATATACACAGCAATAGTATGGGAGGTTTAGGGAATGCAAACTGCAAAGGCCCTAA
>NW_022297271.1:533-1812 GCF_002776525.5 Piliocolobus tephrosceles
TGAGACCTAAGGAAACAGGTAAATATACAGAGCAATAGTATGGGAGGTTTAGGGAATGCAAACTGCAAAGGCCCTAAGACACACAGAAAAAGAAATGTATCAAGGTCAGGAAGCACAGAAAGACAAATATCATATGTTTTCACTCATATGTGGGAGCTAAAAAGGTGGATCACGTGAAGATAGAGAGTAGACGGGTGGTTACTAGAAGCCAGAAAGGGTAGTGGGGAGGGAAAGCATTGAATAGAAGTTGACTAAAGGTACAAATATATGGTTTGGCAGAAGAAATAAGACCTATTTTTAGATAAATTGAGTGACTATAGTTACTTATTGCAGATTTCAAAATAGCCAAAGAGGAATAATTTGAATCTTTCCAGCCTAAAGATAAAGATTTAAGGTGATGATCTTTCACTAATATGATCTTTCAAATTATACAAATAAATTATTTCATGTATCCAAAAACTATGTACATGTATTATGCATCCATAAAAATAAATTTTAAAAAGAGACAAAAAGGAGTTTTAGTGATTCCAGGTTATAGAAGGAGACAAGAAAATGAAAAGGGAAAAATCAGAGAGATAGGGAGGACAAGATTTATAGGGTCTTATGGGCCAGGGAAGTGTTTTGAAGTTTTAACAGTGATGAAAAACCTCAGACATATTTTATATAAGATAAAAATACCTAATTTCCTTTTGAAAACTATTACTATTGTGGCTGTGTGGGAACTGCAGAATGTTGAAGACCACTTTCATGGAATTTATAGTTGCTATATAATGGAAAATTTTGTTTAACTCAAGGGAAATTCAAATAAAAATTAATTTCATATTCTATCTGCACAGAAAAAAATTACACATTGAATTTATAGTTATGTGTAGTTGGTAATGAAATGCAGGTTGATTTGTTTCTTCTTTTTGCTCCTGTATGTTATAAAGTTCATGTAATGAACATGTACCATTTTGACAGTGAAAGAGTTATTTTCTCTATCAAGCCAGTAGAAAACAAAAAAGATCAGAAGCTGCTCTCCTTATTTCATACCAATCAATTTTAAAACAACAATGATCAGAAAGGACAAAGAAGGACATTACCTAATGATAACAGGTTTTATTCAATAAGAAGACTTAACTATCGTAAATATATATGTAACCAACACAGCGGCACATAGATTCATAAAACAAGTTCTTAGAAACCTGTGAACAGGCTTAGATAACCACACAATAGTGGGAGACCTCAACACCCCATGGACATTATTCGACAGATCACTGAGGAAGAGAAAGAAGAAAAT
>NW_022297272.1:0-1881 GCF_002776525.5 Piliocolobus tephrosceles
TGCGTAGAGGTGTTTATAGTATTCTCTGATGGTAGTTTGTATTTCTGTGGGGTCGGTGGTGATATCCCCTTTATCATTTTTTATTGCGTCTATTTGATTCCTCTCTCTTTTCTTCTTTATTAATCTTGCTAGCGGTCTGTCAATTTTGTTGATCTTTTCAAAAAACCAACTCCTGGATTCATTGATTTTTTGGAGGGTTTTTTGTGTCTCTATCTCCTTCAGTTCTGCTCTGATCTTAGTTATTTCTTGCCTTCTGCTAGCTTTTGAATGTGTTTGCTCTTGCCTCTCTAGTTCTTTTAATTGTGATGTTAGAGTGTCAATTTTAGATCTTTCCTGCTTTCTCTTGTGGGCACTTAGTGCTATAAATTTCCCTCTACATACTGCTTTAAATGTGTCCCAGAGATTCTGGTATGTTGTATCTTTGTTCTCATTGGATTCAAAGAACATCTTTATTTCTGCTTTCATTTCGTTATGTACCCAGTAGTCATTCAGGAGCAGGTTGTTCAGTTTCCATGTAGTTGAGCGGTTTTGATTGAATTTCTTAGTCCTGAGTTCTAGTTTGATTGCACTGTGGTCAGAGAGACAGTTTGTTATAATTTCTGTTCTTTTACATTTGCTGAGGAGTGCTTTACTTCCAATTATGTGGTCAATTTTGGAATAAGTGTGATGTGGTGCTGAGAAGAATGTATATTCTGTTGACTTGGGGTGGAGAGTTCTATAGATGTCTATTAGGTCCGCTTGGTGCAGAGATGAGTTCAATTCCTGGATATCCTTGTTAACTTTCTGTCTCGTTGATCTGTCTAATGTTGACAGTGGAGTGTTGAAGTCTCCCATTATTATTGTATGGGAGTCTAAGTCTCTTTGTAAGTCTCTAAGGACTTGCTTTATGAATCTGGGTGCTCCTGTATTAGGTGCATATATATTTAGGATAGTTAGCTCTTCCTGTTGGATTGATCCCTTTACCATTATGTAATGGCCTTCTTTGTCTCTTTTGATCTTTGATGGTTTAAAGTCTGTTTTATCAGAGACTAGGATTGCAACCCCTGCTTTTTTTTGTTCTCCATTTGCTTGGTAGATCTTCCTCCATCCCTGTATTTTGAGCCTATGTATGTCTCTGCATGTGAGATGGGTCTCCTGAAGACAGCAGACTGATGGGTCTTGACTCTTTATCCAGTTTGCCAGTCTGTGTCTTTTAATTGGAGCATTTAGTCCATTTACATTTAAGGTTAATATTGTTATGTGTGAACTTGATCCTGCCATTATGATATTAACTGGTTATTTTGCTCATTAGTTGATGCAGTTTCTTCCTAGGCTCGATGGTCTTTACATTTTGGCATGTTTTTGCAGTGGCTGATACCGGTTGTTCCTTTCCATGTTTAGGGCTTCCTTCAGGGTCTCTTGTAAGGCAGGCCTGGTGGTGACAAAATCTCTAAGCATTTGCTTATCTGTAAAGAATTTTATTTCTCCTTCACTTATGAAACTTAGTTTGGCTGGATATGAAATTCTGGGTTTAAAATTCTTTTCTTTAAGAACGTTGAATATTGGCCCCCACTCTCTTCTGGCTTGTAGAGTTTCTGCCGAGAGATCTGCTGTCAGTCTGATGGGCTTCCCTTTGTGGGTAACCCGACCTTTCTCTCTGGCTGCCCTTAAGATTTTTTCCTTCATTTCAACTTTGGTGAATCTGGCAATTATGTGTCTTGGAGTTGCTCTTCCTGAGGAGTATCTTTGTGGCATTCTCTGTATTTCCTGAGTTTGAATGTTGGCCTGCCCTAGTAGGTTAGGGAAGTTCTCTTGGATGATATCCTGAAGAGTGTTTTCCAACTTGTTTCCATTCTCCCCCTCACTTTCAGGCACCCCAATCAGACGTAGATTTGGTCTTTT
>NW_022297273.1:0-1210 GCF_002776525.5 Piliocolobus tephrosceles
GTGCACTCGCTGTTCAGCAATATTCTGTCTTCTGCAACCTCTGCTGCTGATACCCAGGCAAACAGGGTCTGGAGTGGACCTCAAGAAATCTCCAACAGACCTATAGCTGAGGATCCCGACTGTCAGAAGGAAAACTATCAAACAGGAAGATCACCTATACCAAAACCCCATCACTACGTCACATCATCAAAGACCAGAGACAGATAAAACCACAAAGATGGGGAAAAAGCAGGGCAGAAAAGCTGGAAATTCAAAAAATAAGAGAGCATCTCCTCCTGCAAAGGAGCACAGCCCATCACCAGCAACGGATCAAAGCTGGTCAGAGAATGATTTTGATGAGATGAGAGAAGAAGGCTTCAGACCATCAAACCTCTCAGAGCTAAAGGAGGAATTATGTACCCAGCGCAAAGAAACTAAAAATCTTGAAAAAAGAGTGGAAGAATTGACAGCTAGACTAATTAATGCAAAGAAGGTCATAAACGAAATGACAGAGATGAAAACCATGACACGAGAAATACGTGACAAATGCACAAGCTTCAGTAACCGACTCGATCAACTGGAAGAAAGAGTATCAGCGATTGAGGATCAAATGAATGAAATGAAGCGAGAAGAGAAACCAAAAGAAAAAAGAAGAAAAAGAAATGAACAAAGCCTGCAAGAAGTATGGGATTATGTCAAAAGACCAAATCTACGTCTGATTGGGGTGCCTGAAAGTGAGGGGGAAAATGGAACCAAATTGGAAAACACTCTACAGGATATCATCCAGGAGAACTTCCCCAACCTAGCAGGGCAGGCCAACATTCAAATTCAGGAAATACAGAGAACGCCACAAAGATACTCCTCCAGAAGAGCAACTCCAAGACACATAATTGCCAGATTCACCAAAGTTGAAATGAAGGAAAAAATCTTAAGGGCAGCCAGAGAGAAAGGTCGGGTTACCCACAAAGGGAAGCCCATGAGACTGACAGCAGATCTCTCGGCAGAAACTCTACAAGCCAGAAGAGAGTGGGGGCCAATCTTCAACGTTCTTAAAGAAAAGAATTTTCAACCCAGAATTTCATATCCAGCCAAACTAAGTTTCATACGTGAAGGAGAAATAAAATTCTTTACAGATAAGCAAATGCTTAGAGATTTTGTCACCACCAGGCCTGTCTTACAAGAGACCCAGAAGGAAGCCCTAAACATGGAAAGGAACAACCGGTACCAGCCA
>NW_022297275.1:0-1131 GCF_002776525.5 Piliocolobus tephrosceles
TTTTTTAGTGTGAAATGAAGTCACAAACATAAAATTTCAATGTGCAAAGGCAGTAGTTAAACAGAGCTATTTCTGTCAAAAAATGTGGCAATACTGGAAATGTAACAGGTGGGTCAGAGCTCTGTTTGAATATTTGTTTTGAAACACTTTGCTGAGAATATAAATGTGGAACAGTCATCCTGCCTTTATAGTGTATAACGCACTAGTAATGAAAATGTCTAGTTTTTCTTTTTGTCTCCAAACAACAAGGGCTACTATAACAAATTACCACAAACTCAGTGGCTTAAAATGACAGGCATATATTCTCCCACAATTCAGGAGACCAAAAGCCTGAAGTCAAAGTGTTAACTGGGTTGATTCTTCCTGGGGGCTCTGAAGAATGATCTGTGACATGCCTCCCTTCTAGCTCCTAGTAACTGCTGGCAATCCTTGGTGTTGCTGGGATTGTAGCCATGTGACTTCTGTCTCTGTTTTCACACGGTCTTCTCTGTGTCTCTGTACTTTACCTGCTCTATAGGGAACACCTGTTTTTGGATTTAAGGCTCAACCTAAATCAAGGGTGATCTCATCGTGAGACCCTTACCGTAATCACATCTGCAAAGACTTGTTTCCCACCCCCTCACCCCACCCCAGAGAAAGTCACACTTGCAGATTCCAGGTAGATATGTCTTTGGGGCATTATCCAAACTATTAAAAATCTACCCTCTGGCCTCCAAAAATTTACGTTTGTTTTAAATGCAAACTACATTTACCACCTCTCAATATCCTTGATAGCCCCAACCTATTATAACATGAACTGTAATTCCAAAATCTCATCTAAATAAAAGTCCCTAATCTCATCTAAGTCATATATGAGTGAGACTCTGAGTAGGATCCTTTTGGGAGTAGAATACTTCTCCATCTGTGAATGTATGGAACTGCACAACAAGTCATCTGTTTCCAAAATACAATAGTGGCCCAGGTGTAGAATAGATATTTTTATTGCATAATGCAAGGAACATGGTGGTCACTGGTTACAAGCAAGTTCAAAACCCAACAGAAAAACATTTTGTTGGATTTCAAAGCCAGAGATCATCCTCTGTGGCTTGATGTTCTGTTCTCTGGGATGCAGGTGGTCCTTCTAACATCTGT
>NW_022297277.1:0-3594 GCF_002776525.5 Piliocolobus tephrosceles
TTACCTACTTAAGCCTCAGCGATGGCGGGCGCCCCTCCCCCAGCCTCGCTGCTGCCTTGCGGTTAGATTGCCGCAGACTGCTGTGTTAGCAAGGAGAGAGGCTCCGTGGGCGTGGGACCCTCCCGGCCAGGTGTGGGATATAATCTCCGGCGTGCCGGTGTTACAGCGCAGTATTGGGGTGGGAGTTACCCGATTTTCCAGGTATTGTGTGTCTCAGTTCCCCTGGCTAGGAAAAGGGACTCCCTTCCCCCTCGCGCTTCCCAGGTGAGGCGATGCCTCGCCCTGCTTCAGCTCTCGCTGGTCGGGCTGCAGCAGCCGACCAGCACCGATTGTCCGGCACTCCCGAGTGAGATGACCCCAGTACCTCAGCTGAAAACGCAGAAATCACCGGTCTTCTGCGTCGCTCGCGCTGGGAGATGGAGACTGAAGCTGCTCCTATTCGGCCATCTTGCTCCGCCCCCCCTTTATCATTTTTTATTGTGTCTATTTGATTCTTCTCCCTTTTCTTCTTTATTAGTCTGGCTAGTGGTCTATCTATTTTGTTAATCTTTTCAAAAAAACAGCTCCTGGATTCTTTGATTTTTTGAAGGGTTTTTTTTCACCTCTATTTCCTTCATTTCTGCCCTGATCTTAGTTATTTCTTGCCTTCTGGTAGCTGTTAAATTTGTTTGCTCTTACTTCTCTGATTGTTTTAATTTTGATGCTAGTATGTCAATTTTACATCTTTCCCGCTTTCTCCTGTGGGCATTTAGTGCTGTAAATTTCCCTCCAAACACTGCTTTAGTTGTGTTGCAGAGATTTTGGTATGTTGTGTCTTTGTTCTCACTGGTTTCAAAGGACTTATTTATTTTTACCTTAAATTCCTTATTTACCCACTAGTCATTCAAGAGTACTTTGTTCAGTTACCTTGTGATTGTGTGGTTTTGAGTTGAGTTTGTTAATCCTCAGTTCTAATTTGATTGCACTGTGGTCTGAGACATTGTTCATTATGATTTCCGGTCTTTTTCATTTACTGAGGAGTGTTTACTTCCAATTATGTGGTCAATGTTAGAATAAGTGTTATGTGGTGCTGAGAAGTATGTATATTCTGTTGATTTGGGGTCGTGAGTTCTGTAGATATCTACTAGGTCCTCTTGATCCAGAGCTGAGTTCAATTCCTGAATATCTTTGTGAATTTTCTGTCTCATTGATCTGTCTAATATCAAGCTACCATTGACTTTCTTCATATAATTAGAAAACATTTCTTTACATTTTATATGGAACCAAAAAGAGCTCGTATAGCCAAGACAATTCTAAGCAAAAAGAACAATACTGGAGTCATCATGCTACCTGACTTCAAACTATAATACAAGACTGTAGTAACCAAAACAGCATGGCACTCATACCAAAACAGATATATAGACCAATGGAACAGAACAGAGAGCTCAGAAATAGCATCATACATCTACAACCATCTTATCTTCTACAAACCTGACAAAGAAAAGCAATGTGGAAAGGATTCCCTATTTAATAAATGGTGTTTGGAAAACTGGCTAGCCATATGCAGAAAACTGAAATTCAACCCCTTCCTTACACCTTATACAAAAATTAACTCAAGATGGATTCAAGAATTAAACATAAGACCTAAAACCATAAAAACATAAAAACCCTGGAAGAAAACCTAGGCAATACCATTCAGGACATAGGCATGGGGAAATACTTCATGATTAATACAGCAAAAGTGATGACAACGAAAGCCAAAATTGACAAATGGGATCTAATTAAACTAAAAAGATTCTGCACAGCAAAATGAACTATCATCAGATTGAACAGGCACCTATAGAATGGGAGAACATTTTTGCAATCTATCCAACTGACAAAGGGCTAATACCCAGAATCTACAAGGAACTTAAAAAAAAATTACAAAAAAAAAAAAAAAAAATCAAAAAGTGGGCAAAGGATATGAACAGACACTTCTCAAAAGAAGACATTTATGCACCCAACAAACGTATGAAAAAAAGCTCATCCTCACTGGTCATTAGAGAAATGCAAATCAAAACCACAATGAGACACCATTTCATGCCAGTTAGAATGGCGATCATTAAAAAATCTGGAAACAACAGATGCTGGAGAGGATGTGGAGAAATAAGAATGCTTTTACACCATTGTGGGAGTGTAAATTAGTTCAACCATTGTGGAAGACAGTGTGGTGATTCCTCAAGGTTCTAGAACCAGAAATACCATTTGACCCTTTAATCCCATTACTGGGTAAACACCCAAAGGATTACAAATCATTCTACTAAGAAGGCACATGCATACATCTATTTATTGCAAAACTATTCACAATAGCAAAGACTTGGAACCAACCCAAATGCCCATCAATGATAGACTGGATAAAGAAAATGTGGTACATATACACTATGGAATAGTATGCAGTCATAAAAAAGGATGAGTTTATGTACTTTACCAGGACGTGGATGAAGCTAGTAACCATCATTCTCGGCAAGCTGACACAGGAACAGAAAACCAAACACTGCATGTTCTCATTCATAAGCAAGAGTTGAATAATGAGAGCACATGGACACAGGGAGGGGAACATCACATACCAGAGCCTGTTGGTGAGTGGGTGGCTAGGTGAGGTATAGCATTAGGAGAAATACTCAATGTAGATGATGGGTTGATGGGTGCAGCAAACCACCATAGCACGTTTATACCTATGTAATAAACCTGCATGCTCTGCACATGTATCCCAGAACTTAAAATATAATAAAAAAAAATTAGAAATGTCATTCTAACTCTGCCAAACATAAAAGGATAAATACCTACATGTTTCATGTATGTATATACCCGGACTCAAGAAAACCCTTATGCAAGATTCCATTTATTCAGTGCAAGTCTAGATATCACTGAGTTGACATGTAAGACTAGAAAACACCTGCAGAACATGTTAAAAATCTTTGTTAAGGGCATGTATTCGGATAGTTTTCAGGGGAACTAAATTTTAGCATCTCTCCCCTTTCTGTGGTTATTTGTCCTTGGGGGAAAGTTAGGAGGTATTCTCATTTGATCTCATGATTACTCAGAGGGTGATTCATTTGGCAGAGGATTAGAACTAACAGATCTATTCTTCATGTTTAAAATTTGTTTTCTTGTGTGGAAAGCAAATTCTTTGAGGTTGATTCACAAGGGAGCTCACTTGAGGCAATCTGTGGCTTTATAGCACCACACAGCACTAAACAGCTTAACTCTGGTTTGAGTGCAAACAAGAACACATTTTTCTCTATGCAAATATTCTATTAGGACACAGACTGTATTGACCTCAGTTGTTTAGATTACAGGTGAAACCAAACACCAGAGCTAACCTTGTGAATCAGTAGGAAAGGCTCTAAGTGTAATTCTCACAGTAGTTGGGAAGTCTCCTGCTCCATAACACCTCCCTCATTAACCTCTCACAGGAACCAAAGTTGCACCATAACACATTTATTCTTTTCAAATATAAAGGTTTGCAGACTTTCAGAGTTTCCAATAAGGTTAGTTTTGAGAAAAAGGGAGAAATGGAAAGTAATGCTTTTATTTTATTTTATTTTATTTTATTTTATTTTATTTTATTTTATT
>NW_022297277.1:3604-4048 GCF_002776525.5 Piliocolobus tephrosceles
TTTTATTTTATTTTATTTTATTTTATTTTATTTTATTTTATTTTATTATTTTTTTTTTATTATACTTTAAGTTCTAGGGTACATGTGCATAACGTGCAGGTTACATATGTATACATGTGCCATGTTGGTGTGCTGCACCCATCAACTCGTCAGCACCCATCAATTCATCATTTATATCAGGTATAACTCCCCAATGCAATCCCTCCCCCCTCCCCCCTCCCCATGATAGGCCCCATTGTGTGATGTTCCCCTTCCCGAGTCCAAGTGAGCTCATTGTTTAGTTTCCACCTATAAAAAAAAAAAAAAAAAAAAAAAAAAAAAAAAAAAAAAAAAAAAAAATGATGGTTTCCAGCTGCTTCCTGTCCCTTAAAAGGACACAAACTCATCCTTTTTTATAGCTGCATAGTATTCCATGGTGTATATGTGCCACATTTTCTTAATCCA
>NW_022297278.1:0-10323 GCF_002776525.5 Piliocolobus tephrosceles
TCTGAGGATATATCCTTTCTCAACATAGCCCTCAATGAGCTCCCAAACATCACATTGCAGAGTCCACGGCAACAGTGTCAGAAAACTGTTCCAAGAAGGGAAGGGTGGAATTCTGTGTGATGAGGTTGCACATCAGAAAGCAATCTCTCAGAAAGCTATTCTCTAGTTGTTATGTGAAGATACTTCCTTTTTCACAGTGGGCCTTTATTGACTCCCAGATATCACTTTACAGATTCCACGAAAAGAGTGTTAGCAAACTGCTTCCTGCATAATATGTTGTAACTCTGTGATATGAATTAAACAGATCACAAAGAAATTTCTCAGAAAGCTTCTCTCTCGTTTTTAACGGATGATATTTCCTGTATCAGCAGAGGCCTCCATGAGATCCAAAGTAACCTTTCTTAGTTTCTTCAAAGAGAGTGTTAAAGGCCTGCTCTTTCAAATAGAAGTGTAACTCTGTGAGATGAATTCACACAACAAGAAGAAGTTTCTAAGGAAGCTTCTTTCTAGTTTTCATCTGAGGAGATTTGTTTTTCACCATAAGCTTCATTGCGCTGAGAAATATCACAGTGCAGATTTCCAGAAAACTGTGTTAGCAAACTGATGACAGAAGAGAAACGCGTAACTCTTTGAGTTGCATACACACATCGAAATGCAGTTTCTCAGAAGGCTGCTTTCCAGATACGGTCTGAGGATATGTCCTTTCTCACCATAGCCCTCAATGAGCTCCCAAATATCACATTGCAGAATCCACGACAACAGTGTTAGCAAACTGTTCCAAGAAGGGAAGGGTGGAACTCTGTGTGATGAAGTCACACATCAGAAAGCAATTTCTCAGAAAGCTATTCTCCAGCTGTAATATGAGGATACTTCCTTTTTCACAGTGGGCCCGAATTGGCTCCCAAATATCACTTTACAGATTCCAGGAAAAGAGTGTTCCAAACTGCTTCCTGCAGAATATGTTGTAAATCTCTGAGATGAATTCACAGATCACAAACAAATTTCTCAGAAAGCTTCTCTCTCGTTTTTAACTGATGATATTTCCTTTGTCAGCTCAGGCCTCCATGCGATCCAAAGTAACCTTCCTTAGTTTCTTCAAAGACAGTGTTATTGGCCTGCTCCATGAAATATAAGTTTAAATCTGTGTGATGAATTCACAATCAACAAGAAGGTTAAAAGGAAGCTTCTTTCTAGTTTTCATCTGAGGAGATTTCCTTTGTCACCATAAGCTTCATTGTGCTGAGAAATATCCCATTGCAGATTTCCAGAAAACTTTGTTAGCAAACAGATCACTGAAGAGTAACGTGTAACTCTGTGAGTTGCATTCACACATCATAATGCAGTTTCTCAGAAGGCTTCTTTCCAGTTTCTGTCTGAGGATATATCCTTACTCACCATTGCCCTCAATGAGCTCCCAAATATCACATTGCAGAATCCACGGAAACAGTGTTAGCAAACTGTTAAAAGAAGGGAAGCGTGGAACTCTGTGTGATGAATTCACACATCAGAAAGCAATCCCTCAGAAAGCTATTCTGTAGTTGACATATGAGGATACTTCCTTTTTCACATTGGTCCCGATTTTGCTCCCAAATATCACTTTACAGCTTCCACGAAAAGAGTGTTAGCAAACTGCTTCCTGAGGAATAAGTTATAACTCTGTGAGATGAATTCACAGATCACAAAGAAATTTCTCAGAAAGCTTCTCTCTCGTTTTTAACTGATGACATTTCCTTTATTTTGTGCAGGCCTCCATGCAATCAAAGAAACCTTTCTTAATTTCTTCAAAGACATTGTTAATGGCCTGCTCCATGAAATATGAGTGTAACACTGTGTGACGAATTCACAAACATCTAAAAGTTTCTAAGGAAGCTTCTTTCTAGTTTTCAACTGAAGAGATTTCCTTTGTCAATATTAGCATCATTGCGCTGAGAAATATCCCATTGCACATTTCCAGAAAACTGTGTTAGCAAACTGATGACTGAAGTGAAACGTGTAACTCTGTGAGTTACATTCACATATTGCAATGCAGATTCTCAGAAGGCTTTTTTCCAGTTTCTGTCTGAGAATATATCCTTTCTAACCATAACCCACAATGAGCTCCCAAATATGACATTGCAGAATTAACGGCAACCACGTTATATAACTTTTCCAAGAAGGGAACCGGGGAACTCTGTGTGATGAAGTCACACATCAGAAAGCAATCTCTCAAAACGCTATTCTCTAGTTGTTATGGTAGGATACTTCCTTTTTCACAGTGGGCCCGATTTGGCTCCCAAATATCACTTTACAGATTCCATGAAGAGTGTTTGCAAAATGCTTCCTGAGGAATAATTTGTAACTCTGTGAGATGAATTCACAGATCACAAAGAAATTTCTCAGAAAGCTTCTCTCTTGTGTTTAACTGATGATATTATCTTTGCCAGCGCAAGCCTCCATGCGATCCAAAGTAACCTTTCTTAGTTTCTTCAAAGACAGTGTTAATAGCCTGCTCCATGAAATATAAGTGTAACACTGTGACATGAATTCACACATCAAAAAGAAGTTTCTAAGGAAGCTTCTTTCTAGTTTTCCTCTGAGGAGATTTCCTTTGTCATGATAAGCTTCATTGCAGTGAGAAATATCCCATTGCAGATTTACAGAAATCTGTGTTAGCAAAATGATGACTGAAGAGAAACGTGTAACTCTGTGAGTTGCATTCACACATCGCAATGCCATTTCTCAGAAGGCTTCTTTCCAGTTTCTGTCTGAGGATATATCCTTTCTCACCATAGCCTTCAATGAGCTCCAGATATCACATTGCAGAATCCACAGCAACAGTGTTACCAAACTGTTCTAAGAAGGGAAGCCTGGAACTCTGTGTGATGAAGCCACAAATCAGAAAGGAATCTCTCAGAAAGCAACTCTAGTTGTTAAGTGAGGATACTGCCTTTTTCACTTGTACTCGAATTGGCTCCGAAATATCACTTTACGGCTTCAAAGAAAAGAGTGGTAGCAAACTGCTTCTTGAGGAATAATTTGTACCTCTGTGAGATGAATTCACAGATCACAAAGAAATTTCTCAGAAAGCTTCTCTCTCGTTTTGAACTGATGATATTTCCTTTGCCAGCGGAGGCCTCCCTGCGATCCTAAGTAACCTTTCTTAGTTTCTTCAACGGCAGTGTTAATGGCCTGCTCCATGAAATATAAGTGTAAATCCGTCAGAAGAATTCACACAACAACAAGAAGTTTCTAAGGAAGATTCTTTCTAGTTTTCATCTGAGGAGATTTCCTTTGTTACCAGAAGCTTCATTGCGCTGAGAAATATCCCATGGTAGCTTTCCAGAAAGCTGTGTTAGAAAACTGACGACTGAAGAGAAAGGTGTAACTCTGTGAGTTGCATTCACACATCACAATGCAGTTTCTCAGAAGGCTTCTTTAAAGTTTCTGTCTGAGGATATATCCTTTCTCACCATAGCCCTTAATGAGCTCCCAAATATCACATTGCAGAATCCACGGCAACAGTGTTAGCAAACTGTTCCTTGAAGGGAAGGGTGGAACTCTGTGTGATGAAGTCACACATCAGAAAGCAATCTCTCAGAAAGCTATTCTCTAGTTGTTATGGGAGGATAATTCCTTTTTCACAGAGGGACCCAATTGGCTCCCAAATATCACTTTACAAATTCCACAGAAAGAGTGTTAGCAAACTGCTTCCTAAGGAATAATTTGTAACTCTGTGAGGTGAACTCAAAGATCACAAAGGAAATTCTCAGAAAGCTTCTCTCTCGTTTTTAACTGATGATATTTAATTTACCAGCGATGGCCTCCATGCGATCCAAAGTAACTATTCTTAGTTTCTTCAAAGAGAGTGTTAATGGCCTGCTCCATGAAATATAAGTGTAACTCTGTGAGATGAATTCACACATCAACAAGAAGTTTCTAAGAAGCGTCTTTCTAGTTTTCATCTGAGAAGATTTCCTTTGTCACCATAAGCTTCATTGCGCTGAAAAATATCCCATTGCAGATTTCCAGAAAACTATGTTAGCAAACTGATGACTGAAGAGAAACGTATAACTCTGTGAATTGCATTCACACATACCAAGGCAGTTTCTCAGAAGGCTTCTTTCCAGTTTCTTTCTGAGGATATATCCTTTCTCACCATAGCACTCAATGAGCTCCCAAATATCATATTGCAGAATCTACAGCAACAGTGTTAGCAAACTGTTTCAAGAAGGGCAGGGTGGATCTCTGTGTGATGAAGTCACACATCAGAAAGCAATCTCTCAGAAAGCTATTCTCTAGTTGTTATGTGACGATACTTCCTTTTTCTCAGTGGGACCGATTTGGCTCCCAAATATCACTTTACAGATTCCACGAAAAAGTGTTAGCAAAGTGCTTCTTGAGGAATAAGGGGTAACTCTGTGAGTTGAATTCAAAGATCACAAAGAAATTTCTCAGAAAGCTTCACTCTCGTTTTGAACTGATGATATTTCCTTTATGAGAGCAGGCCTCCATGCGATTGAAAGTATCCTTTCTTAGTTTCTTCAAAGACAGTTTTAATGGAATGCTCTATGGTATGTAAGTGTAACTCCATGAAAAGAATTCACACATCAACAAGAAGTTTCTATGGAATCTTCTTTCTAGTTTTCATCTGAGAAGATTTCCTTTGTCACCATAAGCTTAGCCATAGCCCTCAACGAGCTCCCAAATATGACTTTGCAGAATCCAAGACAACAGTCTTAGCAAACTCTGCCAAGAAGCAATGTGTGGAACTCTATGTGATGAGTTCCACAATGTGTGGAACTCTATGTGATGAAGTCACATATCAGAAAGCAATCTCTCAGAAAGATTCACTCTAGTTATTATGTGATGATATTTCCTTTTTCACCATGGGCCCCAATTGGCTCCCAAATATCACCGTGCAGATTCTACGAAAAGAGTGTAAGCAAACTGCTTCCTGAGTACAAAGAGGACAAAAATGCAACTCTGTGAGAAGAATTCACAGATCACAGGAAGATCTCAGAAAGTTTCTTTCCCGTTTTTAACTGATGATATTTTCTTTATCAGCATAGGCCTCAATGCCATCCAAAATAGAACTTCTCAGTTTCCTCAAAGACAGTGTTAGTGGCCAGCTCCATGAAACATAAGTGTAACTCTGTGAGACGAATTCACACATCACTGAGTAGTTTCCAAGAAAGCTTCTTTCCAGTTTTCCTCTATGGACAATTGCTTTGTCACCATAAGCTTCATTGCGCTAAGAAGAATTCCACTGCAGATTCCAAGCAAACTCTCTTAGAAAACTGACAGCTGAAGAGAAAAGTGTAACTCTGTGAGTTGCACTCACACAGAGCAATGCAGTTTCTCAGAATGTTTCTTGCCACTTTCTGTCTGAGGATATATCCTTTTTCACCGTAGCCCTCAGTGAGTTCCCAAATATCACTTTTCAGAATCCAAGACAAAAGCCTTAACAAACTCTGCCAAGAAGCAATGTGCGGAAATCTGTGTGATGAAGTCAAATCTCAGAAAGCAATCTCTCAGAAACCTTCCCTCTAGTTATTATGTGATAATATTTCCTTTTTCACCATCGGCCCCAAATGGCTCCCAAATATCACCTTGCAGATTCTAGGAAAAGAGTGTTAGCAAACTGCTTCCTGAGGACAAAGATGTAACTCTGTGAGACGAAATCACAGATCACAAAGAAACTGTCATAAAGCTTCCTTCCCGTTTATAACTGATGATATTTCCTTTATCAGCATAGTCCTCAATATCCTGCAAAGTAGAACTTCTCAGTTTCCTCAAACACAGTGTTAGTGGCCTGCTCCATGAAACATATGTGTAACTCTGTGAGACGAATTCACACATTACAGAGAAGTTTCTAAGAAAGCTTCTTTCCAGTTTTCCTCTGCGGACACTTGTTTTGTCACCATAAGCTTCATTGCGCTAAGAAGAATCCCATTGCAGATTCCAAGCAAACTGTCTTAGCAAACTGATAGCTGAAGAGAAAAGTGTAACTCTGTGAGTTGCACGCACACATAGCAAAGCAGTTTCTCAGAATGCTTCTTGCCACTTTCTGTCTGAGGATATATCCTTTTACCCCATAGACCTCAATGAGCTCCCAAATATCACTTTTCAGAATCCAAGACAATAATAGCCTTAGCAAACTCTGCCAGGAAGCAATTTGTGGAACTCTGTGTGATGAAGTCACATAACAGAAAGCAGTCTCTCACAAAGCTTTCCTCTTGTTATTATGTGATGATATTTCCTTTTTCACCATGGGCCCCAATTGGCTCCCAAATATCACCTTGCAGATACTACGAAAAGAGTGTTAGGAAACATCTTCCTGAGAACAAAGATGTATCTCTGTGAGACGAGTTCTCAGATCACAAAGAATTTTCTCAGACAGCTTCTTTCCCGTTTTTAACTGATGATATTTCCTTTATCAGCATAGGCCTCAATGCAATACAAAGAAGAATTTTTCAGTTTCCTCAAAGACAGTGTTATTGTCCTCCTCCATGAAACATAAGTGTAATGCTGTGAGATGAATTAACACATCACAGAGAAGTTGCTATGAAAGCTTGGTTCAATTTTTCCTCTGAGGACACTTGCTTTGTCACCGTAAGATTCATTGCGCTAAGAGGAATCCCATTACACATACCCAGCAAACTGTCTCAACAAACTGACAGCTGAAGAGAAAAGTGTAACTCTGTGAGTTGCACTCACACATAACAATGCAGTTTCTCATAATGTTTCTTGCCACTTTCTGTCTGAGGATATATCCTTTTTCACCATAGCCTTCAATGAGTTCCCAAATATCACTTTGCAGAATCAAAGATAACAGCCTTAGCAAACTCTGCCAAGAAGCTGTGTGTGGAACGCTGTGTGATGAAGTCACATATCAGAAATGAATCTCTCAGAAAGCTTCCCTCTAGTTATTATGTGATGTTATTTCCTTTTTCACCATGGGTCCCAATTGGCTCCCAAATACCACCCTGCATATTCTACGAAAACAGTGTTAACAAACTGCTTCCTGAAGACAAAGTGTTCACTCTCTGAGATGAATTCACAGATTACAAAGAAGTTTCTCAGAAAGCTTCTTTCCCGTTTTTAACTGATGATATTTCCTTTATCAGCATAGACCTCAATGCCATCCAAAGTAGAACTTCCCATTTTCCTCAAAGACAGTGTTAGTGGCCTGCTCCATGAAACATATGTGTAACATTGTCAGATGAATTCATACATCACAGAGAAGTTTCTAAGAAAGCTGCTTTCCAGTTTTCCTCTGAGGACACTTGCTTCGTCACCATAAGCTTCATTGCGCTCAGAAGAATCCCACTGCAGATTCCAAGCAAACTGTCTTAGCAGACTGATAGCTGAAGAGAAAAGTGTAACTCTGTGAGTTGCACTCACACATCGCAATACAGTTTCTCAGAATGCTTCTTGCCACTTTCTGTCTGAGGATGTATCCTTTCTCACCATAGCCCTCAATGAGCTGCTAAATATCACTTCGCAGTATCCAAGACAAGAGCCTTAGCAAGCTCTGCCAAGAAACAATGTGTGGAACTCTGTGTGATGAAGTCACATCTCAGAAAGCAATCTCTCAGAAAGCTTCCCTCTAGTTATTATGTAATGATATTTCCTTTTTCATCATGGGCCCCAATTGGCTACCAAATATCACCTTTCAGATCCTAGGAAAAGAGTGTTAGCAAACTGCTTCCTGATGACAAAGATGTAACTCTGTGAGACGACTTCACAGATCTCAAAGAAGTTTCTCAGAAAGCTTCTTTCCCGTTTTTAACTGATGATATTTCCTTTATCAGCGTAGGCCTCAATGCCATACAAACTAGAACTTCTCACTTTCCTCAAAGACAGTGTTAGTGGCCTGTTACGTGAAACATAAGTGTAACTCTGTGAGATGAATTCACACATCAAAGAGAAGTCTCTAAGAAACATTTTTTCCAGTTTTCCTCTGCGGACACTTGCTTTATAACCGTAAGCTTTATTGTGCTAAGAAGAATCCCATTGTAGATTCCATGCAAACTGTCTTAGCAAACTGACAGCTGAAGAGAAATGTGTAACTCTGTGAGTTGCACTCACACATAGCAATGCAGTTTCTCAGAATGCTTCTTGCCACTTTCTGTCTGAGGATATATCCTTTTTCCCCGTAGCTCTCAATGACCTCCCATATATCACATTGCAGAATCCAAGACAACAGTCTCAGCAAACTCTGCCAAGAAGCAGTGTGTGGAACTCTGTGTGATAAAGTCACATATCAGAAAGGAATCTCTCAGTAAGCTTCCCTCTAGTTATTGGTGATGATATTTCCTTTTTCACCATGGGCCCGAACTGGCTCCCATATATCACCTTGCAGATTCAGGAAAAACAGTGTTAGCAAACTGCTTCCTGAGGACAAAGATGTAACTCTGTGAGACGAATTCACAGATCACAAAGAAGTTTCTCAGAAATCTTCTTTCCCGATTTTAACTGATGATATTTCCTTTATCAGCGTAGGCCTCAAAGCCTTCCAAAGTAGAACTTCTCAGTTTCCCCAAAGACAGTGTTAGTGGCCTCCTCGATGAAACATAAGTGTAACTCTGTGATATGAATTCACACATCACAGAGAAGTTTCTAAGAAAGCTTCGTTCCAGTTTTCCTGTGAGGACGCTTGCTTTGTCTCCATAAGCTTCATTGCGCTAAGAAGAATCCCATTGCAGATTCCAAGCAAACTGTCTTAGCAAACTGAGAGCTGAAGAGAAAAGTGTAACTATGTGAGATGCATTCACAGAGAAATGCAGTTTCTCAGAAAGCTTTTTGTCACTTTCTGTCTGAAGATACATCCTTTTTCAAGATAGCCCTCAAGGAGCTCCCAAATATCACTTCGCAGAATCCAAGACAGCAGCCTTAGTAAACTCTGCCAATCAGCAGTGTTTAGAACTCTGTGGGATGAATTCACATCTCAGAAAGCAATCTCTCAGAAAGCTTCCCTCTAGTTATTATGTGATGATATTTCCTTTTTCACCATGGGTCCCAATTGACTCCCAAATATCACCTTGCAGATTCTCCGAAAAGAGTGTTAGCAAACTGCTTCCTCAGGATAAAGATGTAACTTTGTGAGACGAATTCACAGATCACAAAGAAGCTTCTCAAAAGCTTCTTTCCCGTTTTTAACTGATGATATTTCCTTTATCATCGTAGGCCTCAATGACATCCAAAGTAGAACTTCTCAGTCTCCTTAAAGACAGTGTTAGTGGCCTGCTCCATGAAACATAAGTGTAACTCTGTGAGATGAATTCAAACATCACAGAGAAGTTTCTAAGTAAGCTTTTTTCCAGTTTTCCTCTGAGGACACTTGCTTTGTCACCGTAAGCTTCATTGCGCTAAGAAGAATCCCAGTGCAGATTCCAAGCAAAGTGTCTTAGCAGTCTGATAGCTGAAGAGAAAAGTGTAACTCTGTGAGTGCCACTCAAACATAGCAGTGCACTTTCTCAGAATGCTTCTTGACAATTTCTTTATGAGGATATATCCTTTTTCACCATAGCCCTCAATGAGCTCCCAAATATCCCTTCGCAGAATCCAAGACAAAAGTCTTAGCAAACTCTGCCAAGAATCAGCGTGTGGAACTCTGTGTGATGAAGTCACATATCAGAAAGCAATCTCTCAGAAAGCTTCCATCTAGTTATTATGTGATGATATTTCCTTTTTCACCATGGGACCCAATTGTCTCCCAAATATCACCTTGTAGATTCTCCGACAACAGTGTTAGCAAACTGCTTCCTGAGGACAAAGGTGCTAGTCTGTGAGACGAATTCACAGATCCCAAAGAAGTTTCTCAGAAAGCTTCTTTCCGGTTTTTAACTGATGATATCTCTTTTATCAGCGTAGGCCTCAATGCCATGCAAAGTAGAACTTCTCAGTTTCTTCAAAGACAGTGTTAGTGGCCTGCTCCATGAAACATAAGTGTAACTCTGTGATCTGAATTCACACATCACAGAGAACTTTCTAAGAAAGCTTCTTTCCGGTTTTCCTCTGCGGACATTGCTGTGTCACCGTAAGCTTCATTGCGCTAAGAAGAATCCCATTTCAGATTCCAAGCAAACTCTCTTAGCAAACTGATAGCTGAAGAGAAAAGTATAACTCTATGAGTTGCACTCACACATAGCAATAGAGTTTCTCAGAATGCTTCTTGCCACCTTCTGTCTGAGGATATATCCTTTTTCATCATAGCCCTCAATGAGCTCCCAAATATCACTTCGCAGAATCCAAGACAACAGCCTTAGCAAACTCTGCCAAGAAGCAATGTGTGGAGCTCTGTGTGGTGAAGTCACATCTCAGAAAGCAATCTCTCAGAAA